>NC_056725.1:693076512-693226512 GCF_019279795.1 Protopterus annectens
GGTCGGAGGATGCCTTGTATGTCAGACATGTCACCTGGAAGCACACTGTATGATACTGAGTATAGTAATAAATCTTTGAGGTGATCCATGCAAGACCTTCTCTTTAGGACTTGTATCCTTTTAGTAAGCAACTCTGAAGGTATTCCAGTTGTTACATGGGGCTGGAAAGATGCATCCAAATTGGGCATCATACAAAATGATTGATCTGATGAGAGCTTTGTAAAGGGGGACAACAACATCTCTAGATCTAGTCACAATCAATTTGTTTATAAGCTGTGCAATATAGAAAGGCTTTCTTACAATTCTGGGCACATGCTGGTCAAAAGTTAGGTCACTATACACACAAGTAGCCAATGCCAAACAATTGGGTCAGTTCTCAGAGTGGATTTTCATGATTTTGACACCAGTTATTTGGGACAAACATTCCTGCATGATGATTAAGTAATTTGGGGATTCAGGAACTGCTCCTGGCTTGCAGTCATCTCAAACTTAGCTGGCCAAAGCCCTTTGGTATTTACTTTTAGTTTTGAGACATATATGCCAAACTGTCTCAGCACCGAACCCTGAGGGGCTCCATTGGTGACAGGTCTATTACCCTATTTTGATGATCTGCATCCTGTGAGCAAGTTAGCAATCCAGCTAGTGATGTAAATGTTTGCTCCTACATTATTCATCTTTTGTACTACACCTGATTAGGGGGAGTGTGTCAAAAGGTTTGGCCAGGTCAAGGTAATGTGGTATGAACTGTTTTACCTTCATCTATTGCTTTGGTAACAAGAATAAAGCTTAAAATTTGCTCATGATTTTGAGCCTTTCACGCTTTCCTCTGGGCTGTTTTCAAACACATTTTTAGAGCCATGCCTACATGTATACATTCTTTGATTCACCTTCCTGATTGTAGTAAATTATACTCCTTGTATAATACAGCACCAGTTGTTAGAATGTGTTTTAAATCTGTAGCCTTCTCGTAAGCAATGAAACAAAATCTATGAACCAATAATGACAAAACTACCCATTTCAGAAAATTTCAACCATAAAAGGCCATTCAAACTTGTCATTACAATCCACCAATATAATTCAACATGAAAGGGATCTCTAACTAATGAAGTGGTTGCTGCTAGGAAACAACTTTATATTTTATGATTTCATCTACAAATAAAGTGTCTGTTGCCCTTGAAGAATAAATTGCCTATGTTACATTAAAAAATGATAAGCTAGTAATATTGCAATAGGGAAAGGATGGCAAACTTATGACAGGTTCATAGTTACTAGGTAACTCATCCGAAGGAGGGCATTCACAGAACTGCAGCTTCCACTCCCTTTAAAGTACAACATAGTACGGTATCAGCGATCCATCTGCAAACTGTGTAAGTAGATCCCACAGCCTTCTGTACCGGAAGTAAGGCTACTACCTGTTGTGCTACCATCAATGCAAGCAGACTTGGAATAAGCAGCACTAAACTTCTTTTCCCCTAAGCTCTCAGCTCCTTATAAAAAATTTTATTTAACATTTGTTTACCAAGAAAGTCTGACTTGGAACAAAGCCAATTTTCAGTAAAGGCCCAGGGAAAAATGCTCTAGATGAATTCTTTGTAGCATTGGAGGAAACCAGAGCACCCAAAAGAAACCCACACAAACAGAGGAAGGACATACAGACTCTGCACAGAAGGCACCCCAGCCAAGAATCAAACCAGAGAACCTCTTACTGTGAGGCAACAACACTACCACTGCTCCACTGCACCATCCACTTGACTCATCATCTTCTTTCAGCTTTTCCGGGTTTAGGGTCGCCACAGCGCAACTCTGGTACGCTAATGATTGGAAGTAGATTTTTGCAGTGCCGAGGTGCCAGCTCAACGCCCAACCTTCAATGAAGGCACACCCATTTACTCATGTCTTTCGAGCGCAACTCGACCGCTGGGAGGACATGCAGACTCCACACAGAAGGTGCTCCAGCCAAGAATCGAACGGGAGAACTTCTTGCTGTGAGGCGACAATGCTACCGCTGCACCACTGCGGCTTCCAAATCTCTCAATTTCATAGCAGATGAAATCTGGAAAAAGACATTTATTTTTGGGGGGTGAGGCAAAGGCCCAAAACCTGGGACACATTTTAAATACTGCTCGTATAATCTTAGAAAGTTGCTGAAATAATGTTTTGTGTTACTATGTGGTTCCAAAAAAAAGATAGGAAGACTGAAACTTAAAGGGTTATAATTAGTGAATTCCATTCTCACTGATTTGCCAGAAAACCACAAATTTTAAGAGAAACAAAGTATGAGCCAAATATTCTGTGAAAATCTAGGCAGTGACTGCTACCCATAGGACAATAGTTGTAAGAAGCCAAAATTCAGGATAAGGACATATTACTTGAAGTCACCCCCACTCTGTTTTCTCAAAGCCATTTTATATACACACAACCATAACTCATAATGAATCATACACCAATGCACTGTACCAACACGTACACAAATACATGGATCTCACCATACCCAATAGAACCAAGACGCTCTCAAGGAAGCCAATCTGGCGGTCCTCTGCTATAAACAAACTCTACAACAGGAGGAGGAATCTGATGCAGAATAAGATGAAGTACCAAGACTGGAAAAACTCCCTTATCAGCCTCAACAAAAAGTTGAGATCCTTCATTAAATCCTCTAAAGCTAGCTATGAAAACAGAATTGCAGCAGATAGTAAAGACAACCACAAGGCCTTCTATAGTTATGTAAAGAATCTCCAGAGCAATACCCAGATTTGCTCTGAGCTACTGCACAATGGTACCTCCTATACCGAGCCAACAGATATTGCCCATATACTGGCCGACAGATTCAGTGCCAACTTTACCCCTCTCTCCCCCCTTAAGGGACCAGTCACAATACCAGTAGATTGCAAGGCACCCAGTATTACTGCTGCACAGGTTGAAACAGCACTGTCCAAGGCCAGGAAAACAGTTTCTGTGGGACCTGACAATATCCCTGGCTGCATTCTACATGAACTACAGAGTTAACTGGCACCTCCCCTGTGTGCCCTGTTCAATCACAGCCTCATCTCAGGCTTTGTCCCTACCGAATGGTGCACTGCTACAGTCATTCCTCTCCACAAATGAGGAGCGACTACAGACCCTGGGAACTATAGCCCCATTAGCCGGACAAGTCTGATATGCAAAGCTATAGAATGCATCATCGGGGACCTAATAAATAAGGATACAGGGAATCTCCAAACTCTAAATCCCACACAGTTTGGTTTTGTGAAGGGTAGATCACACCTGCTCAACTTGGTTGACTTCTTTGAGTCGGTCACCAGAGCTGTGGATAAAGGTAAGGTGGTTCATACAGCCTACCTTGATCTGGCCAAGGCCTTTGATACCATTCTCCACTCAGGAAGCATAGAAAAACTCACTAAGCTAGGCATCAACCCCTATCTCACTAGGTGGATTGCAAACTGGCTCACAGGTAGAATCCACAGTGTGAAAGTAGCTGACTCCAAGTCAGACTGCTGAGCAGTGACAAGTGGATACCCACATAGTTCAGTCCTGGGTCCTCTCCTGTTTGGTATATACTTCTCTGAAGTCCAGGCCAACATGAAGGGCTGGACAATGTTCGCAGACGATTGCAAATTGGGAGCTATTATTAACTCCCCAAGTGATGCTGACATCCTACAGAAAAGCCTCACTGAGACCAATGACTGGTGTCAGAACCATGACCTTAAGCTCAATGCCAAAAAATGTGTCGTCATCCCCTTTGGGGAAACCCAGTTCCTATGAATTACCACATCAATGGTAGTCCACTGAACATACAAGGCGTTATAAGAGATCTGGGAACACAAGTTGACAGCAACCGCTCTTTTGACCACCACCATTGCCACTGTGGTCAGAAAGTCCTATGTGGCACATCTCATTACTAAGGGTTTTGGATCCAGGAAGAGAGAGGTCACTGTCTCGCTCTACTCTTCCCTCATTAGGCCAATCATTGAGTACAATGCCCCATTTGGTATGTACATCAATAAACACCTGCAACAACTGGAGAGGCCACAAAATTACCTCACAAAGAGTATCCTAGGCCTTAAACATTTGTCCTATATGGACAGACTAAAAAAACTCAACTATTCTCGGTCTCATATCGTCTACTTAGAGGGGATCTCTGCTTGACTTACAAAGCCATATCTGACCCAGCTCTGTTAGAAATGCTACACCTGAAGAAATCCCAATCCCTCCGCACCACATGCTCCAGAGACCTCATCCTCATTACCACAATCAACAGAACATGCTGGAGGGACAGGTTCATAACCCAGAGACTCCGTCACACATAGCCTACTCAGAGGCGAACTCTGCCTAACATACAAAGCTAGGTCAAACCCAAAGCTGTTGGACATGCAACACAAAGAAATCCCAATCTCTCCAAACCACATGCTCCAGGGACCTAAACCTTGCTACCACAATAAACAGAACATGCTGGAGGGATAGATTCCTGTCTCAGAGACTTCCCATACTCCGGAACAAACTACCCATTCATGACAAGCAAAGTTCCTCATTGGCCCTCTAAGAAAAATCTTGATGACTGGATGAGAAATAGAAAATTCACCCCAAGGATCACTTCTGCGGCACTGCTTGACAGGGGCACAGGAAAATAATTTTCTTGGGTGGCGAAAGCCAGGGAACCTTTTTGGCTAGGCTTATATATAGGCCCCAGGGCCGATAGCCTAGTACCTACCTATGAACCTATGAGACTGCCCATGCTATGGAACAGACTTACCATACATGTCAAGCAGAGCACCTCACTGGTCCTCCAAGACAATTTTGATGAGTGGATGGGAAATAGAAAATTCACCCCAGGGATCACTCTCAGTGGCTTTACTCGACAGAGGTACTGAGAACTAAGATTGGGTGGCACAATACCAGGGTGATCCTATGGGCTAGCCTTGTAAAGGCTTCAGGGCCAATAGCCGAGTACACACCTATGAACCTATGAACTCAAGGAGCAGCACTGTATCAAAAACTGAAATGCACTGAAACTCAGATTAATTTGCTTTATTGCTTGCATTTAAGTGTTCTATGTCTGCAGTTTCCCTTGCATGACATATAATGTTCAATTCTGTCATTCTTAACCAGGGCATGTAAACAAGCTACAATGTTCATGATATTTAAGGTGGCTGTCTCTTAGTTTTTACTGCCAGAGGGATACAAGCATATATGATGGTAACAATATAATGAGACAGAGACAAACGTTTACACAACACTTATTTTTATACTTAAAAAATAGTACAGCTTTTTCATGATACCATGTCAATACACAAAACAATGGCAAATGTGACATTTCCAAACATACATATTAAAATTAGTCACTGCAGAAACAGTGTAGATGTAATTAAATACTGTGGTTTTAAATATGTGCAATATCTCATATCAAGAAAAGACGACTGCTTGCCAATTGCAACATATCCAAAATTAAATATCTGTGATTTACAACCAACAAATTTATGTTAATTACTTTTTTCTGTCAATGTAATTTTTCATTCATACCCTCAAGTGTGTTATTTAGATACTCCCCTTTCACTCCCTCATACATGCTGCAACCCTGTCACAGCCCACAATCACCACAGGCTCCAAATGCACTACGAGTGTGGCCCCATTATGCACAGTCAGGTTATCTGGTAGCACTAATTTATTTCATTTTACTACTTAAAGATTAGGTTCCTCACAACTGTGTCAGCTCATCCATACATACAATATTAATTGTATGGGCTTTTCCCCTTGGGTCTCCACTGAAAAATGGGTTTGTCTGCAAACTCAGTTGGACTAACCCGGTTAAGAAATGTGAAATAAAATAAATATGCAGGCCATCCTTCCAAGACATAATGGTGCATGTGCCATGCTGGATTTATGTACCCTTAAGTCCAATAAAGAAATAAGATTCTATCCATGACGCACTTCATCTAGGTTCTGCCAGGTGACAATGCTGTAGCACAAGGCTGCCACATCACTCTCTGCACGACACAAAAGTTGCTCATTAACCACTTCACCTCTTTCAGCCCTACCAGCCATCTAAGGTTTGTTGCTAGTTAAACTCTAGTCATCATAACCAGATAAAAGACCTGCATACGGGCTAGTTTCATATCTCTACTGTATAGCATTTAATAGTTATGCATTTTATGAATGACATCCACATGCTTTTAATTGGCAATGTACCCTCAAGGTTTCATCTTAAATTTCTACAACTTCACTAATGCTCCCTTTCTAAAGAGTCACATTGCAGCCAAATTACTTCTGTACTTTATGGGAAATGGGCCACTTTAGACAAAAACATTGATGTAACAATATGCTGCTACAGCAAATGTGAAACAATTTGACCTGCTGTTCAGCAGAAGGGGAAATACACACACACACATATATATATACACACACACACCCTAAAAACAAACAGAGCACCAGCAGCCTGAATATTACATAAACGGAGCACCAGCAGCCTGAATATTACATAAACGGAGTACCAGCAGCCTGAATATTACCATGGGTGTTCTGGCAGTAATGATGTGAACCGGAACGACTCACTTTTGTGTTTAAATTCACATTAGCATGCATTGTCCATGTCGTTACAGGTCTTGCAGCTGTAAAAGTGGAGGTGGGGGTGCTCCCTCCCCCTCGGTCTATGGTTCCAGCTCCTAGGAGTTCTAGCCAGTTAAGGCAGTGAAGGGAGTAATGGTGGTGGGAGAGGGATTTAGAGCTAGTAGCAAATTTGGTAATTTTATTGAAGCAGGATGCTAGTTTAGCTTGAGGGTTGCATGCAGGTTGGTGAGGCTAAGTACATGAGAGAGGGGAGGAGGTATGTGGTAGATCGGGTAAGTTTAGTCGATGGTGAGAGGAAGAGATTGTGCCGGTAAAGCATTCCTAGTTTCTGATAAGTTGTCTTAATGTTGGCCTTTGTACATGAGAGAGGGGAGGAGGTATGTGGTAGATCGGGTAAGTTTAGTTGATGGTGTGAGGAAGCGATTGTGCTGGTAAAGCATTCCTAGTTTCTGATAAGTTGTCTTAATGTTGGCTTGGAGGTGAAGGTGGAATTTTAACTGTTCGTCTTTAATAACACCTAGGAGTTTAGTATGGGAGACTATTTCGATGAGAGTTTTATTATGGCTAACTATGGAAAAGGTGTTTGTGTCTATTTTGGAGTTTTTAGAAGGGGTAAAGATCATCAGTTAGAAAACTACAAAGTAATTTTTTTTTTTGGTTTACAAATGCAGGGTTGTTGCCAAACTTATGGAGAGTTAGCTGCAGATTGGTTATACATCATTGCTTTCATCTCATCCCCTAACTGTTGGCATATTTAAGTCTTCCATAAATATTTCTTTTTGCGTTTTTTCTTGATTCCCACATTTCTCTGCTTTATACAAATTTTCATAAAATTTCTGAAAAATCTCCAACACCTCTAAAGGGTCTATAATTATTTTTCTTATTACAGGCTCCCTACGTTTGGCAATAACCCTAGATTTGTAAACTAAAAAAAAAAAAAAAAAGAAAAATGACTTAGCAATTTTCTAAATCATGCATACTATTCAGGTACTACCATATTTTCTCTTGAGCACTCTGTCATTGCACCTCTTCATATTCTGTGAGATTTCCCCTTATTCTGCAATAGTTTAGCCTTTGTTTGACCATCAATACTTCTTGCTACTACTTAACCATCTCTCTTTTTCTTTAATTTCTACCCTATTTGTAAACTCTACTTTCATTTTATCATACTCACTAGCTATACCTTCTAAAGAACTTTATCTTCTCAAATAACTCCAGAATAACTTCCACTACCCATTCTGTAAACCTTTACATTTTAAACAGATACGTGGGGAAGTGCCCCATGACTCATTTTACTTCATTACCCTACATTTTTATCTTGGTTATTATCAACAAATGATCTGAAATAGTTACTGGATATGTATCAAAGCTCTCAATTAAATGTACATGTTCCTGTGAAATACAATTTCTGCCTAGTCACTGTACCTTAGTTAATAATATGTAAATTCTGTTCTCCTACTACTGCATTCACATCTTCCATACAAAATATTTCCAGAAATTTCTTCAAAAATCTACCCTCTTTTGTCCCATATTTTCCATTCTAGCCCCCATACATCTGCACTGCTGGAAAATAAAATTCCAATTCCCACCTATAAGTAATATCCCCTGTTGAAATCCAATTTCCCACAAAGATTTTAAGCTCCATAACAAAAGTTTTAGGTGGAATACAAATACATGCCATCATAAAGCTCTTCCCTTGCCAGTAATCCATTACTACCACAAATCTACTATTATCTTTTTTTTCCTCTTCTACCACTATTGGTAACTCAAAACCCTTTCCTTTTTCTATAGTTGTGAGGCCATTCACATTCCAAGATAATATGGAAAATGCTGCCGTTATGATAAGAGGTCATTATTCCCACCTATCATATATGACAGTTTTTTTAGATGTCTATGTCCAGCTTTTGGGATTCATGCACCCACTAATGTTTGACATGTTGATATTTTATGCAGTTTCTTGTCCTCTCCATTTGAACCTATGTCACATTTTTCAAAACTTTGTTTTATGGAAAACACTCAAACACACGCGCACACGCATGTGCACACAGGCGTGCACACACACACACACACACACACACACACACACACACACACAGAACATCCCCCCATAACCTATTCACTTAATACAAACATACAAAACTATGTACATCTTCAAATAATGAAGTTTAGCCATCCTAACAGGAACAATCATTTCAAATAGGCAGTTGTACACACTGGCATTATCTGACCTAAAGTTAAGGTTATCCATTCTAACACGTTACTCCCTGTGCTCCTACTTGCACCAATTGCTGTCTGAGCTTGTTTTGTCTTTATTCCCCTCCTATAGAAAAACAATGTGACTGCTTTCAGAAAACATTAACTTTTTTGCCTCAATAATAGCAGTGCTCTGGATGTTTATTGCCCTATAATCAGCATGTCACCATGGAAACATAAGAAAACCTGTAGTCATCAGTTGCAGGCATCTAAAGTCATGCTGAACATTTATTCCTAAAGGAAAATGTTTCATTACAATCAATCTTCTCTTCTTTACTTGTTTCCACATCAAGCCAAGGGTCTTAATCCAGACATTCACCTATGCAAAAGTAAGAAAATATATTAGCTCTACATATATTTTGATCTGTGCACTTTTACACCCCATCTCTAACCTCAACAACCCAAGATTAAAGCCTATTAACTTAAGCATGATTTTGCCCAGCCCCTTTCCTCCTTTTGCAATGTATTGTTGATATTTCTTAATACTGAAAAAGATAAAAAAAAAAAAGACATATGTATACTTTAATATCTTTATGACATTTAAATAAATGTCAGTTAATAAATTGTGAAACCTGAAAATGCTTTACTTTATAATATGTAATCTATATCATGAAAACTTTTACAGAAATACTATTAAAAACAGAAATTGTTTTTCTTATAGTTACATTTTTCCTTCCTCTTCCCTTAGCATCTTTCCAAATATTAATGACATGAAGTGGGCAAAAGCTTTTCAGTCCCCCACAAGTTTAACATAGTCAAAAAGTGCTTTTTTCCACTTTCTTGCAAAGCCACATTTCACAAATGCAACTGATGCATTGTAATCTCACATTTATTCACTAATTTCCATTTTTGGTCTTCTTCCTGTTCATCTACATCTCATAACTCCAGACCCCAGTTCAGTTCCAAGGTACTCCTATTTCTTCTAGTGAACTCCTATGCTTTCCTCATCTCTCAAGCATTTACCTCTGGAACACTGGAAATGGTTTCACTTGTCAGTGTCTTTTTGTGAGCTTTAATATCAGAAGAATAAGAAGCAGAGTCCCCTTTTGCTTGATGGCTCACTTTTTGTTGAATAAACGTTTGTATTTTTTCTTACCCTGTTCTACATCAAAAATGACTTTGCTCCTGCAAAAAAAAAAAATTCTGAAGATAGGTAGCTCTGACACAGCAGTTGAATCTCACACCTGCCTCTTGACATTCTCTGATTTCTGGAATAAATTTACTCCTCTTATGCCTACAGTGAGAAAAGATTTTCCACAATCTACTGTTTCCAACTTTTAGTACTTTGCCATTCTGCCACTGTTTTGTCAGATCAACTCTTTATGCTGATAGGACTGCATCTTTACTAATACAGGTCTTGGCTGCTTTCTCATGGTCAGGTTTGGAACACGCACATGATGTACCCTTTCAATTAACAACTTCTGCTGTGGAATTTGAGCAAACAGAACCCCACAGGAACCAAAAACTAATATCACAATCACCTGCAAAGATGTATTATCACAATCACCTGCAACAACGTTCCTGCTGTAGAATATCAGACCAGTTGATTATTTTTGTATTCATAAAATTACTGTCTGTTCCTTCCAACTTCTCTGGAATAGCAGAAAACCTCGGGTTTTCCCTACATGCTCCTCGAATTCTACTATTTTTTGAAACATCTTTTCTTGAGCAGTCTATTGCACAGCCAGCCTGGTCTTCTTTCCAACCTCTGATTTTTTGCAGTTTTATCAGTTTGTTGAATATCTGATTAAAAGCTTCATTTTTTCCACGATTTATTTATTTGAGTTGATATTTTTCTTTAATGATTCATTTATTGTGATCAGCTCTGATCACACTTGACTTACTTTTTCCTCTGGAATATTGGAAGCCATGTCTTGCACCAAGTTAAGCTTTAACTTCTTTTTGCTGAACAGCTGCAGGACTTTCCCAGTCATTATTCTCTCTTCACCTTTTCTAGCTGATTTTCTTTCAGGCTCTCTTAGTTTCTTCTATGGTGGCATCCAGGCAGTGTATTTACTAACCAGTAACTAAATTTACTAAAAGTGTCAGAGTTCACGGCCATTACCTCTCAGATGTGCTCTGAGAACAATATTTGATGTGGATCTAATAATTTGACTAGTAGTAAGTGTTCCTTAGTTATAACATGTATCCAATCTTCCCCGTGTATTGTATTTATGACTATAACAGATATATTCCATATTTAATCCTAAATTAACTAAATCTTCTAGCCCAAATAATCTCCTTCTCTCTTCTGGGACTACCTGAAGCATGGTCCTCCTCACAAAGGATATTTAAGTCACCTGCTATCAGTATTCCGTGCTGGTAACCCATATTTTATTTCAGACGTGTGCTACATATCAGTATTACACATTGCCCTTGCCTATATCATCTAAGCACCAAGTACTCTTCATACTTGTCTCTCCTTTCTTCTATTCTCATATATTTAGCTATCGTTATTACTCTTTTTTTTTTTCAGTCCCCCAATATCTGCAGCATAACCAGTCATCCTGCTTCTTTTTTCATATTTGCTGTTTTATCCCTGATAAATGTGCCTCTTATAGCATTACTAGATGTGCTTTACTTTTGTTAAAATATGATAAAACTTCCTGTCTGTTCCTCTCTTCAACTATACCATTCACATTCCAAACTAAGACCTTTACATGCATTATTGTATAGGATTCTGCCATTTAACTCTATTCTGATGTGCTTATACTACATTTGCCTGCTTTTCCCCTCTCTGCCAGTCATGTACTTAAACTCTGCTCCTTTTCCAATAACTCCATTTTAATTGCTTCTTTCTGTTCATTTTCTCTGCCCTGTAATGATTTCTTTACATTCATATCAAAATGATTAACCAATTAATTATGGATATTTATATATATATATATATATATATATATATATATATATATATATATACACATATATATATATATATATATATATATATATATATATATATATATATATATATATATATATATATATATATATATATATATATACATACATATACATATACATATACACACTAAGAAAAAATATTTCTGAAAGTCTTTGTCTTTGATCTTTACCTCAACATGGTTGATCTTTCCTCTCTAGTTTTATATTGTTTGAAATAGCCCATTCCTCTCCTTAGACCAAGTGATTACATTTCAGAATATTGTTTTAATCTCAAATATGTCTTCCTTGTCTTTAATTTAAAGCACTTATTCTTGCTGTTAACTTTTCTTCCCAGCTGCTCACTTTACTACCCATCTATTTGTGGTCTTAACTCTGCAGAAATCATTTCAACACAGTTTTGAATCTCTCTCTCCACTTTGCTTGTTTTCATCATCTGATAACTAATATTATGTCTGCACTAACAGATCACTTTGGATTAATCTTCAAAACATGCTTTTTCAGCAGCCTTCTATGAATTATTTAAAGGTCAAACCAAGACTTTCCATTTTATGAGCAAGGAGCATCCATGATATATTTGTAATGTTTCTGGCCCTACCAATCACTTACCTTATACTTCTCTCGCCCCCTATCTTCCTTCCTTCTGAGTTTAGTTTTAACCATTGTAGTATGAAAAAAATATTTATCTTTGTAGGCAACATTATTCTGAATAAAAAGAAAACATCTACTTCACCCCCCCCCCTTTCAGTCTTGTATCTTAAAAAGAGCTTTTAACCTGATCTACCCCTCCATTGCAAATTCTCACAAGCTGGGTGTCTTCCTGGTTCCGTAATCTATATGACCCACAACCAAGCTCCTAACTTATTCCTTAATATGCAACAATATTACTGCATGAAATTATTAGCTAAACCTACAACTTATTAGCTTTGAGCTGTCACAGTAGCAATTTACATGATTTTTTCAACAGAGCTGTGCTCTTTCTCCATTCTATTACATTTTATAATTCTCCCTTCAGTTCAGTTAATTTTTTGATATTTGATTACCAGCAAAGTCTGACTGGGTAGGTGCCCATTTTCAGAGTAGGCCCAGGGAGAAAAGCTCCAACATAAAACAAAAACATTTTAAGAACAATAATTTTACAATCTTCAAAAATAATACAAAATATATAAAGTTTAAATAATTATCTCAAATTAGACAATATAAAAACATTGGTTAAGAATAGATACAAGTTATATGACAATGATTTAATATTCAGAAAAATTTTAGCCAATTTACAAAGAAAAATAAAGGTAAGTTAGTATAATACAAAGAGGAACTGCAATATAAAATGAGAAAAAAGGTTATGGCATACTTAGAAAGAGATTCAGGGGACAGAGACTGACTGAAGTAAGGAAGTGAGTGAAGAAGAGAGAATAAGGAGATGTAAGCTATGAAGATGTACTTGTTCATATTTAGAAAGATAGTTTATCCTAAGGTTAAGCAAGAACAGAGTCAGACTTTGGCTAGAAAGACTTTCAGAATGGTTTTAAGGACTGTAGGAAAGGTATTGACCTGATTAATATAGGTAAGGAGTTCCAGGTCTTATCAACATGGTAGGAGTACAGAACTGCTTAGCAGATATTATAGAAAGAAAGGGAGTATTTGATCATTGGGTCATAATGACCAATTGGGAACATAGCTGTGTAAAATGGTGTTTAGTGCTGGATAAGCAGATGGATGATGGATAATTTTATAGGTGTTAAGAAGCTGTGTATTTGTTAGCTGACAAGTTATTTCTAACCAGTTTAGGCTTTTTAGTGATATTCAGTGCAGTGGTCTCCAACCTTTTTTGCACCATGGACTGGCTTCATGCAAGACAACTTTCCATGGACCAGCCATCATACACAAATAAGCAAGCAATAATGCCCAATGGTGTGTGGTAATGTGTAATTAATGCCCGCCCACACCCCTGCGCTTACAGAATGGATTCTCTGTAAAATTGTACTGTATGTACTTACTTATTTTTTTAAGTAATATATTATCTTTTTTTTATTTTTATTTATATATTTTTAATGTAAAATAGTTCCTCTGCCTAATGTTTTAAACTTGCTGTAGTATGTGTTAATGGTGTTGGAGGAAGCATTTTTCATCCAAAATATAACACTTAGGGGTCTATATCACTTTATCAAATGATCATTACAACAAATACCTAATGATCGAACCCTAATTGTTGAAGTCAGTATTCATCAAAGTATTAAACAGTGAACAAAAAGTTACCAAAATACTTCTGTTGGCCAATACCATACATTACAGCACAATAAAGCAATAAACTTTAAAATATAAACATTCAGAACAATGTACAAAACTGTACTAAACACAACTAAAACAAAATGATTTAAAACTTTAACAAACCACACTTCATAAATAAAATTACAAAAAATAACAGTTTCTGTAACTAAATAACCTAGCAAGCCAATCTCTGTAAATGTGGACATACCCTTAAACAACTAAAACGGGCATTACTTGACTTTTAAAATAAGCACCGCACTCTCTTTCCTTTGTTTTTGCAGGGGGACAAGCCGCCCTGCACCCTCATGTGGGAGGCTATGCCCCCCCCCAAATTAAATATGCCAACTCCAAGATTGCACTGCTTTCACGATAAAGGTAAACAAAGCACACATAATGAATATTCACGCCAACATCAGTATGAATACAACTTTATTTTACCCAATTGTTAGATGGTAGGTGAGGTTTAAGTGGGAGTTTCTGCTGCAAATCCTGTGAGCTATACTGATATGAACCTAGCATTCTATGATGGACAACTAATACTTTTTGACATTTCCTTCGATGTTTAGGTACTTCGACAAATAGCAATATTGACAATTAGGGTTCGATTATTAAGTATTCGATGTAATGATCGTTCAATTAAGTGATATAGATCACCTAAAAATATCTAAGCATTTACTTTATTCTTTGGTCCCTTACTCTTAAAACATTTGGTGTGTTGCCAGCCATTGGAGATTGAAGTTACTAAATAATGGCATACATTTAAGTTTCAGACTTATTTTCTTTAGAAAATTCATACCAATACAAATCCTTTTATTTAAGCAAGCTTGTAGTTTTATAGGAGCAGTAATTAAAATCTGTTCCTATTTTTGTGCCTTCATTCCCTCTATGTACAGGTTTATCTAGATTTCTTCAGCTGAAAGCTCCAGAGGTATGCAAACCTCTTTACTGTCAACTCTCCCTCACTCCCATGTACACCTCTGCTTCAGAAAATGTATGCCAACACAAATCCTAATATTCAAGTAAAATAAGTTCTTATTTTGAGCCTTTGTTCATAGGTGTTTACTAAGCTAATGACCACAAGGGTCTTTTTAAGCCTTGCCATGCATCCCAAATCTCTGACAAGTTCTGACACCCTTGATAAGTGTAAAGATGGGCCTGGGAGATGAACCATTGACAGGTTACCTGTTTGCATTAGACACAGTTGCCAAACCAGGGATGAATTTCCAGTTTCCCATCCACTGTCCAAGTTACACTTGAATTGGGTTAGGGAGGCACTCTAATTCACATGGATGGGGAGCCTGATCCCTAGACGGGGTAGTCTCTGGGATACATACCTATCTCTCCAGCAGGTCCTATTTATATCACAGGCAAGGTTTAAGTGTTTAGAATGGGTAATGCTGGTATTGTTTGTTTTGTGGATCTGCAGGAGTTCCATCAGAGTGGGGACTGATAATGCCCTATGCCCTGGGATAGATCTCCACTCAAAAGATGGGGCTTTGTGGTGGTCTGCATAGGACATATTACTTATGCCCTGTATTCTTTTAGCGAGGAACCTCTGTGGACGTCCCAGTTGTTGGATATGCCTGGTTAGGTGCATACCAAAGGGAGCATTGTACTCAGTGATAGGTCTGATGAATGCCGAATACAGTGAAACAATGACTTCCTTGGACTTAGATGCCACACCTTTGTTTATAAGTTGTGCAATATAGAATGATTTCCTCACCACTGCAGACATGTGAGGCTCAAAGGTTAGATTACTACCTGTGTGTGTCCCTAAGAACCTGACTATTGGGTCAACTCTAAGGGGTCTGTTGTCAATATGATAGTTACCAGGGATGGATGTCCTGCCAAAGAATACAGTTATGCATTTCTTGGCATTTAGCTTTAGTCCATGGCTCTGACACCAGTTATTTGTCTGTGTCAGACCCTCCTGGAGAGCATTTCTGTCAGTGTGAGATTCAATTCAATGACAACTCCTAATCTGCAATCATCTGCAAATTTAGTCAGCCAGAGACCAGTGACATTGGCCTTGACTTCTGAGAAGTAAATGCCAAAAAGGAGAGGTCCAAGGACTGATCCCTGAGGGACTCCACTTGTGAATGGCCTCTTTGTACAGGTGGACTCCCCAGTTCTAACTTCATGGGTCCTATCTGTGAGCCATCTAGCTATCCACTGGGTGACATACAGGTTTGTACCCAACCTCTTGAGTTTGCCAACAATGTCCAAGTGGGATGTTGTGTCAAATGCCTTGTCCAGGTCAAGGTATGCAGTGTGAATGATTTTGCCCTCATCCATTGTTTTGGTGGCCTTCTCAAAGAACTCCACCAGGTTAAGTAGGCGCGATCTGCCCTTGATGAAACAAAATTGGTTGGGTCCAGTGTCTGGAAGTTCACGACATCTCTGTTGATCATCTCCATGATAATTCTTTCAATGGCTTTACATACAAGACTAGTGAGACTTATGGGTCTGTAGTTTCCAGGGTCTGTAGATGGCCCACCTTTGTGCACAGGGATGACTATTGCCTTTCTCCATTCATGAGGCACGAAGCCTGTTTGGAAGTTACAATTAAATAGTAATTCCAGAGGCCCTGATAGGTCATTGTTTATGCCATTTAGAAAGCATCCTGGGATATTGTCTGGGCCCACTGATGCAGTGTTCTTGGTCTAGAGAGAGCATTAAGGACCTGTTCCCTTGTGATAAGTAGGGGGAAGTTATATCTGATGATATTTCCTGAAGGAAGGTTGAGGGGGAGAGAGGAGTAAAGTTGGAGCTGAATTTATCAGTCAGGAGGTTTGCTATATCTTCTGGCTCAGTACAGGTCACTCCATTTACAATGTGCTCTGCACACAATTGTGTATTGCCTTTGAGGCTGCTGACATACCTAAAGAATGCTTTGTGGTTGTCCTTGGCCTGGGAGGCCAAAATTACCTCAAATTTGGCTTTGGAAAACTATTTGTCCTCCGAGTTGTATGTTTAGTTTGATGAGAATGTTTTTTTTTCCTTCTGAGTGCTGCACCTCCTAATTTTTGCCATGATTTTCTCTCTCTCTCACACTTTTTTTTCGGTTTCATTTATTTTTATTTTACACTCGCTAAACAGCAAAAGCGCTGCTTAGCAAGTGTAAAATAAAGGCCTGATCAATCTCAATGTTCACTCTCACACACACATTCTCTTCTGCTTTCACACACACATACATTCTGCTTTCATGCACACATTCACCCACATGCAGACAGAAACAACCACGCTCATACACATACATACACTTTTTTCTAAACAGTCAGGTGCCCAACATAAGCATTTTTTTTCTTTCTGTGCGGCCCAGTACCAAATTATGCATGGCCCAGTGGTTGGGGACCACTGCTGCCCAGTGGTGGGTTGTGAAAGGGGTATTTGGTGCAAATTTAGCCACTTTCTTATGGCATTGTTCAAGTTTTGATTTTTGTGATGCCTGGATGTTAGTAAGCATGGCAGTACCATAAAGTTGTGAGAGAAGGAGCCAAGTAGTGGCAAGTGCATTTTTAGTTGCATTGGTGAGAAAACATTATTGGCTCTATAAAGTATCCCTTGCTTTTGATGAGGTTTTTTATGCAATTTTGTACATGCACATCAAGTTTAGGGTTATTATCCACTATCATCCCTAATAATTTGCTATGATAAGTGAATTCAGTGGTTGTTTTAAGAGAGGATTATAATTTTGTTTTCTCCTGATAGAGGGATTTGAGGAAAAAGTAGTAGTTTGTTTTTTGTGGGTTGAGCATGAGTTGTGAGTTAAAAAAACATATTTCAGTGACTGTTAAAGGTTCCCGAGTAGATTTTTGGAGGAGTCCAGGTTGTTAAATGTGCATTTGATTATGGAGTCATATGTGTACTGTATTAGGGAGGCCTGTTACATGGATGTGTGGAGAGTATTAGTGAGAATGTTAAAGAGGAGGAGACCAAGGAAAGAGCCTTGCGGTACACCAGTGGTTATTGGGAGGTAAGAAGAGAGGGTGAGGTGCCATTTTAATGAATGATACCCTTTGGACAGGTAGATTTTAAACCATAGAACGGTGGACTGAGATACACAAATTGTGTCAAAGGCTTTAGACAAGTCTAGAATTAAGGAAGTTACTAATTTACTGATATCTCTAGCTTTATTGACAGTTTCTATAAAGGTTATAAGTACAGTGTTGGTACTATGGGAGGGATGGAAGCCATGTTGTGTGGGGAAAATTAGTTCATCCTGTAGAAGGTGTTTTAGCAATTGTTTTGGAATACATTTTTCAAGTATTTTAAACAGAATCAGTTAGTAAGGAATCAAATCCAGTGCACATTATCTGCTCAAGCAACAGAGTTTTCCATTTCTGTCTCTGTAACAATGAGTGAGAAGGTCACTGAAAAACCAATCAGTAAAAAAATGAAAACTCCAGCAAAGCTAGAACTTTCACTAAGTGACCTCCCAAACCTCTTGTATCAGAGGCACATGGGATATATGCAAATGATCCTTATGAACATCAGGTGTTTCAGCCCACTGGCGATTCTCAATGCCCATGACTTGTTTTTGTTTTACTGGACAATTTCAGGCCAAACAAGTCATGGGCATTCAGAATCGCCAGTGAGCTGAAACACCTGATGTTCATAGGTTCATAGGTTCATACTAGGCTATCTGCCCGAGGGCATTTACAAGCCTAGCCCATAGTTTTGTGGCTTACGCCACCCCTTTAGTATGGGGAACTATACCCATTATTTTGCTGTGCCTCTGTTGAGCAGTAACACTGAGGTAATCCCTGGGGTATATCTGCGATCTCCCATCCATTGGTCAAGATTTCTCTTGAACAAGGCCAGCGAGGTGCTCTGCCTCACATATACCGGGATTTTATTCCACAGCATAGGAGTCTTTGGGTGATGAATCTATCCCTCCAGCACGTCCTATTAATAGCGGTTTAAGTCTCCGCCTTGTGGCTCTGACGGATCTAGATTTTTGAGGTGAAGCATATTCATCAAATCTGGGTTTGACATGGCCTTGTATGTTAGGCAAAGGTCACCTCTGAGCAATGATAGCGACTGAATAGAGCTGGAGTTCTTTCAGTCGGGCAGCATAGGACAGATGTTTGAGACCCTTTATCCTTTTGGTGAGGAACTTTTGTGGCCTCTCCAGCTGCTGCAAGTGTCGGGTCAGATACATTCCTAATGGGGCATTGTACTCAATCATTGGTCTGATGAGTGATGAGTATAGGGAGACTATGACCTCCCTTGATCTAGATGAGAATCCCTTCATGATAAGGTGGGCAATGTAGAAGGTCTTCCTAACTACTTTAGCTACATGGGTGTCGAATGACAGACTACTATCAACCTGGGTCCCCAGGTCCCTGATAACTTCTTCTGTACTCAGTGGATTGCCACCTATTTGGTAGCTAGGGGTAACCTTGTTTTTCCCGAAGGGTATGACTATGCATTTTTGGCATTTAACTTTAGGCCATGGCTCTGGCACCAGTTATCCGTTTCTGTGAGACCCTTCTGAAGGATATCTGTGTCAGATGTGTTTTCTACTATGGCCCAGTTTGCAGTCATCTGCAAACTTTGTCAGCCATAACCCTCCTGTGTTTGCTTGTACTGGAAAAGTAGATGCCAAACAAGAGTGGGCCCAGGACTGAGCCCTGTGGTACACCACTTGTGACAGGCTTTGAGTCTGACATGGCGCCAGCAACTCTGACCCTGTGGGTTCTGTCGCTCAGCCAGTTTGCAACCCATCTTGTGATGTATGGTTTGACATTTAAGCTGATGAGTTTTTCAATGATACCCGAGTGGGGTATTGTATCAAAGGCCGCCAGATCGAGGTAGGCTGTATGGACCGCCTCTCCGTGATCAATGGCTTTGGTGACCGTTGCCAAACACTCCACCAAGTTCAGAAGGCATCACCTCCCTTTGACAAAGGCAAACTGGGATGGATCCAAAGTCTGCAAATTCCTATGTCTTTATTTATGAGGTCCATTATGATCCTCTCCATGGCTTTGCAGATAAGGCTTGTCAAGCTAATGGGCGGTAATTTCCAGGGTCGGTGGAGGCACCGCCTTTGTGAAGTGGGACCACAGTTGCAGTGCGCCACTCCTGGTATCCAGAGGTAAGACTATGATTAAACAGCTGTCCTAGCTGTGGGTTTAATTCCTCGTTGAGTTCGTGGAGCACACAGCCGGGGACACCATCAGGTCCCATGGATGCTGTGTTTTTGCTTTGGAGAGAGCAGTTCTCACTTGGGCGTTGGAGATGTTTGGGGGCTGCAATCGCTGGTATAGATATCTCTCCTTTTGGGGAGGGGAGAAGTTTGCACTGAACCTGTCAGCCAGTATGTTGGCAATGTCTGTAGGATCAGTAATCTTCACATCATTTTGAACTAGTTCTTAGCATATCTGGGAGTTTCCTCCCAGGTTTCTAACATAGCTAAAGAAGGCCTTATGATTGTCTTTTGAGTCTTTAGCTATTTTTCTCTCAAAATTTGCTTTGGATGATTTTATGAGAGCTCTTAGTTTTTACTTATAGTGATCAAGGGTGTCTTACCTTTTAAGGATTTTGCTCTATCTTGGAGTAGCTTCCTCCTTTTGTTGTAGAGTTTGTTTATGGCTGGGGTCCACCAGAGTGGACGCTTGCCTTTGGTACAAAGAGTCTTTGTTTTGCTTGGGATTGCCTTATCCATGCAGTCCTGCAGGTGCTGGTAGAAGGCATTTGTAAGTGATTCAGCGGCTTGAGTACTGTTTTCCGTCGGCTCGGGGCCTTAAAGGAGACCACACTAGTCTTTAGAAGTGTGAAGTCGGCTGAGAAGTTCTTTACTGTGGTCTTTTTATTTCAGGTGGGGGTGGGATGAGGACCTCCAGCGAGATTAGTTTGTGATCTGATCTCACCAGTGAGGGTATACTTCGGTGTTGAACATTGTGCTCCCATGTTCGTGATGATGAGATCAAGTATGTTTTCTCCTCTTGTGGGGATGGTGACTAGTTGTTCCATGGCATTTGAGTTTATGAATTCCAGGAACTTTTGGGCTAGGGTGTTTGGGCTTGAGTAGTGTTCCCAGTCTATATTAGGGTAATTGAAGTCACCTAGTATGATGGTGTTTGGTGATACATTTATCGCCTCTAGTGTGTTCAGGAAGGCCATGTGAGGTTCCTGAGTTTGTGAGGGTGGCCTGTAACATGCTACAATTTGCAGAACAGTCTTGCCTATGGTTAATTGCACCTGGATGGTCTCCGATGCATCGGTTGCCACCAGTCTTGAGGTGTGGGTGTCTTTGATGAATATGGATACCCCCTCCTTTCTTGGTATTGTCCGGATTTTGGGGCGGAATGCATGATAAGAGGTAAAACCTGATAGTGCTGGGGTGCTCACAGGAGCCTTGAACCAGGTTTCTGTCACTGCACAGACATCGATGTTCTCCATACTGAGAAGGGCCTCGAGTGCGTGCATTTTGAGATTTAGACTTCTGGCATTGAGCAGCATTACCCTTAGTTTTTTCCTTTTTGTGTTCTAGGGTGGTAGGTTTAGAATTTGAGCCTTGCCTAAAAAGGCACTATGGGGTGGCAAGAGCCTTTGCCAATATCCGAATCCCAGGGTGACAGGTGCAAGCCGTCCCTTGAAGCAGCGTGGCTTGTCCAGCATGTCATCCCAGGCAGACAGACATTGGATCCCCTTTGAATGACACCAGAGTTTAAGCCAATTGTTAAAGCTGATCATCTTATCTCTGTATTGTGGCATCATTCTTGGTGAAGGTAGGATACTGCTCAAGGTCAGGGTCATACCTGCCTGGGCTACATAATCAGAGAGCTCCTCAATGTCTCTTTTCATGTAGTCCAAGGAGGTGCGTCTCAGGTCGTTTACACCAGCGTGGACAATGACTGAGTCATATTTGTACCTGCTGTTGAGAGACCTGAGTGCTTGCGTTATGTGGCGGATTCTAGCGCCCGACAGGCAGCTTACTGTGACCTTCTCCTTACTCAGTCTGGTGCAGTGTGTCTGACTATGGAGTCACCAATGACTAGTGTGTCTGGCATTGTGTTTGGCCTTAAGGGCTGTGACTGTTTGACACTCTGACTGTGAGGTCTATGTGTTGCAGGTGTTGTGTTCTGAGGTGGTGGTTGTTTGGGTGTCTGCTTTGGTGGCCTCTGCTGTTTTGGTAGATTTTTGATCAGAGCCGAGTATGTCTTTGTGTGTTTATGTGTATGATTTGAGGTTGTGATGGTACTATGTGAGACTGGGTCTATAGTGTGTGTGGTAACCTTCTCCTCCTGACTGGTCTTGCCAGTCCTATGTTGAGAGAGCTCAGCCTCCAGTTTGGCCGTATAGTTGCATCTCTCGCATGTATTTGTGTTTTGTGGGAGGAGGAGAGGGTTGTCTGTGTACATGAGGCAATTGTAACATTGCCTCAAATATGGATCATTTGCATATATTCCATGTGCCTCTGATACAAGAGGTTTGGGAGGTCACTTAGTGGAATTTCTGTCTCTGTAGGAATTTTATCCTAAATGTGGAAAACTCTCATTGTAAAACCACTAACAGAAAAAAATTCCACACTGTCATTCAACTACAGATCCATTTCCATTCTTCACACCTAAGTGAAATATTTGAGAAACTTATCCACCTTCTGTTTTCACAGTACAGTATCTCCCAATTCCAACTACTGTCACTCAACCAACATAGCTTCTGATACAGATGAACCACTTTGACTCTCTAGACTTTTACAGATGGCAGCCTCATGAGAATGGCCAAAATTTTGCTGCCTTTTGCCATCTTCATTGACCCACCCAATGCATTCTACATAATTAGATACTCCATCCTTCCAAATCACCTGCTTGAGATTACAGTTAGCTCTATCAGCATCCTCTATTTATCTTAATAATCACAATTTTGCGGTAAACTTGAACTCTAAAACCTTATTCACCTCCACTCTTAAAGTAATTCTACAGGGATCCATCTTTGCCACTCTCTTATTTTCAATCTACATTAAAACGCCCACTTAAAGAACCATGTCATTAAGATATGGTGGAAGAGGGAAGCGTAGTACTTCATCATTCAAGCCACCCCCCGCTCTCACTCATATCTCTGTAGAATGACCCTCAATCTGACTTTCACTTCCTCATTTCAATCATTCAGTGGAATAGTAACAAAAACCTTATACTGAACTCATCCAAAATAAAAAAAATTCAATTTTAGGGACAAAAACTAAGAACACAGGGTAGTAAGGGAAAGGACAGGGAGAAATCTAATGCCATCATGGAAGTATCTAATAGAGAAAATTATAACGCAATTAAGAAAAGTGTCACTGCTAGAAGAGAAAAGTGGGAACAGAATAAAAATAAAACTGAAAGCACAACTGCAAGTAGTCAAAACTTTTTCAGATGATATAAGAATGTCATTTGATCTTAATAAATGTGCAAAAGCAATCTTTAAAGCAGGAAAGCTGAAGCACCAAGAAAACATCAGGTTGGGACAAGAATGTGATATAAACGAACTTGAGCAACAGGGAGTATATAAATGTTTGAGAACTAATGAAGGATCAACAATAAAACATGAACAAATGTGAATAAAACTCCGTAAGGAATATTTTAGAAGACGTAAATTAATCCTGCAAACAGCATTGACATCTAGGAATAAAGTTCAAGCTATAAACCAATTTGCTCTTCCTGTCTTAACTTACAGTTTTGGAGTGAATGATTGGCCCCAAAAGGTGATAGACAGATTAGACGGAAAAACAAGAAGGATGCTTCATGTTCATCAAATGATTTATAAAAATCAGTGTATACCAAGATTATATATTCCCCGTTCCGAAAGAGGTATGGGCCTCCTTTAATTTGAGGAAATGTATAGATTGTCAGTATTAGGACTGCATACATATCTGCTCACCTCACAAGTCTCAAGCATAGTGAAAGTTTTGAAACATGAGAATAAATCTGAGATGACTTTGCTTCTTAGTCTACCAGAAGCATACCGGCATCAAGCGGGAATAGAAATCAAACCAGAAGTACATAAAAATCAGGCAGCAATTAAATGTGCCAAAAAACAAAAGAAAGAATATAAGGTGAAGAATCAGATGAAAAGGCAAGAAATGTGGAAAACGCATATAGTTGCAAGTATAGAAAACTCTTGGAATAACCTCATTTTGATCAGGATTGAATGCAGGGAATGGTTAGAGAGAGGCAAATTCAAACCAAAAGATGAAAGGTCATTATTGGCAGCCCAAGATAGTGGACTGCGTACACATTAGTCCACTGAACATGTAGGAGAAACAGACAAGTGTAGGCTTTGTAAAACAGAAATGGAAACAGTTGCATACCTTGTTGCTGGTTGTGACATACCAATAGCAGGACGACTGTATACTGAAAGGCATAATAATATGGGTGTTGTACTGGGGATTGTGCAAACATTATAATATTGAAGTAACTGAAAAACACTGGAAACACGAGCCACAAAGTATGATAAAAAATGATGAAGTCTACATGACATGGGATCACCCATTGCCAACAGTCCAAAAGATTGATGAGAGAAAATCAGATATAGTAGTCCATGAAAAGAAGAAAAAAGAAGCATTGATCATTGAAACTGCTACACCCATTGACTACAGTGTCTTGCATACAGAGACAAAGACATAAAATATCAGGATTTGCAGGCAGAAACAAGAGCAATGTGAAAGAAAGATACCCAGACAGTTCCAATAGTATTAGGAGGAATGGGTCGTATGAAAAATAATCTACAATCATATTTAGATACGTTACAGATACATGTAACTCCATAAAAATTTCAGGAGTCATTACTGGGCACATTGTGGGTGTTGCGAAGAGTACTTCTGGCTGACATCAAAGGCTGAAACAATATTAATTTCATGAACTTTAATCATATTTTGACTTAGGAATGGGGTCCATGCCTGTCATGGTATTAGAACCCAAAAGATTTGGAGAAATTAAAAAGGTAAAAGCCAGAGGTCATTACCAGCCTTTTAGTTGACAGGTTCAGCTCAACCCCCCCCCCCACTCCCCCCCAATATTCCACAGGAAATACCACATAATGCAATCCCCCCCAGCTATTTTTAGGGAACAAGTCATCAAATGCACTTTGCAAGGCCAAAAACACTGCATCAATGGCTTGGATAACATCCCAAGATGTTTAATGAAAAAGGAAACATGACCTCTCTGGCCCTGTTGAATCACTTTTCAACTGGTGCCATCAGTCAGGTTTTGTGTCTAAGTAAAGGAAAATGGCTACAGTCATTCCTCTGCAGAAAGGAGGTCCAACCACTGATCTGTATAACAACAGGCCCATAAGTCTTACCAACCTCATATGTAAGGCCATGGAAAGAATCATCATGGACATGATAAATGAGGACACAGGTAACCTGCAAATGCTGAACCCATCACAGTTCGGCTTTGTTAAAAGAAGATGCCTATTAATTCTGGTGGATTTTTTTTGAGAGGATCACCAAAGTACTGGTTGAAGGGAAGACTATGTACATAGCTTACCTCAATCTGTCCAAGGCTTTTTATACAATACCCCACTCAGGCATTATAGACAGACTCACTAATTTAGGTATTAACCCTTTTATCACCCACTGGATAGACAGCTGGATCAGTGATAGGACCCAGGTGGTCAAAATAGCTGAGACCACTTCCACCAAGAGGCCAGTCACTAGTGGAGTCCCTCAGGGCTCAGTAGTGGGCCCACTGCTTTTTGGCATATTTTTCTCTGAAATGGAAGTAAATATGCTGAAGGTTTATGGCTGACTTAGGTTGACAGATGATTGCAAGCTGGGGGTTGTCATCAACTCCCGCTGCACACACTAACATCTTTCAAGAATGTCTGTCTCTGACTAACAAATGGTGCTAAAGCCATGGTCAAACTCAGTGCTAAGAAATGCATAATTATATCCTTTGGGAAGTCAATAATCCTTGATAATTACCATGTTGATAATACACCCCTAACAGTCAACCTAGTGGTCAGGGAGCTAGGTACACATGTAGACAGCAACCTAACCTTTAACCATCACGTGGCCACAGTGGTGAGAAAATCCTTTTATGTTGCACAAGTAAGGGCATGGCATCTAGGTCCAAAGATGTCATTGTCGTACTGTACTCCACCCTTATCAGACCAGTCAAAGTACAATGCTCGCTGCACCTGACCAGACATATGTAGCAACTACAGTGACCTCAGAGGTTCCTTACAAAAAGGAATACAAGGCATAACAAACCTGACTTATGCAGAGCACCTTCAAGCTATTTCCCTCTACTCAGTCTCCTATAGATTGCTAATGGGTAATCTATGCCTGGCTTACAAGGCATCGGCAAACCCCACACTTCAGGATCTCCTACATATCTTTAAGTCAAACAGTAGCAGAAATACAAGGTCTAGGGACTCAAATTTTGTCTGTGACTTAACAGAACATGCTGGAGAGAGAGACTTGACCCAGAGACTGCCCTTCCTATGAAACAGGCTTCCCATCCATGTAATCCTGAGTTCATCTATTACCCAGTTTAAGCTCAACCTAGACAAGTGGATGGGGAAGAGGAAGTTTACACTAGGTCTAGCATCCATGTCCCTTAATGACAGAGGTTTCTTATTAATGCCTGGCCCTCAATGTCCTATTTGGATGCAGTACATCATTATTCTTTCAGGAAATCTTGGCTAGGCTTAGAAAGACCCCTAGGTTCATCAGCCTAGTAACAATCTATGAATCTACGAGCACCACTGCTTAACTTTAAAATGCTAATTGGCTTCCTGTTAAACAAAACAAAGACTGTACTATTTGGCTATCAGCCGCTTGAACTCCTACATAAAGTCTCTCTTGCCTCATCATCCCTCACCTCCCATCCCCACCTCAGAAAGCACAATCATTCAGGTCCTCCGATACAAATCTCGCTTTCCAAAATACAGTCTTCAAACCACCCTTTTTCTGCACCCCCCATACTATGGAAATCTTCTCATCCGTTCTCAGACACACCTTATTTTACCCTAACCTGCATTCTTTGCTAAAAGCTCCCATTAAAATTAAAGCTAATTGCAAGGGTTTCCCTTGTGGTCATATTACCTAACCACATATATCTTGACTTAATATCTTAATCCCTTATACTACTCTCTCTTGCCTATATGTAACTCCACTATATTTATGTCAAATATATGCTCTTTATTTATATATAATGTGCACCTTTCTTGCTCAAATTATGTTTTTTTAATTGTTCTCATTCACTATATAATATTGTGTTGTAATTTCACTACTGCTACAGTTGGAGTAAATGTAAACTGTACTGTGATATTGCAAAGTGTTACTACCCAGATGTGCTTAGAGTCCCTTCTTGCTTGTTCCTCTGGTCTGCTCTGTTCATCTATTTTCACCTTGTCCACTGCTTGAAAAACTAACACACTCTTTTTGCTTCTGTGACATTCCCTACCCATTTTCAACGAAGTTTAAAGATATGGTCATTACCAAGTAACTACAACAGCTTTAAACAACACAACCACAAAGCATTCTTTAGCTATGTCCACATCCTCAAAGGCAATACACAATTGTCTGCAGAGCTCATTGTAAATGGAGCCACTTAAACTGAGCCAGAAGATTCATCAAACCTCCTGGCTAAATTCACCTCCAACTTTACCTCTCTATCTCCCTCTCAACCTTCCCTCAGGAAATATCATCAAATATAACTCACCCTACTATCACCAGGGGAACAGGTCCTTAATGCTCTCTAAGACCAAGAACACTGCACCAATGGGACCAGACAAAATCCCAGGATGCCTTCTAACATAGCATGAAACATGACCTATCAGGGTTTCTGGAATTACTATTTAACTGTAGCCTTCAAATAGGCTTTGTGCCTCATGAATGGAGAAAGAGAACAGTCATCCCTCTGCACAAAGGAGGCCATCTACAGACCCTGGAAATTACAGACCAATAAGTCTCACGAGTCTTGTATGTAAAGCCATGGAAAGAATTATCATGGAAATGATCAACAGAGATGTAGTAAACCTCGAGACACTGGACCCAACCCAGTTTGGTTTTGTCAAGGGCAGGTTATGTCTACTCAACTTGGTGGACTTCTTTGGGAAGGTCACCAAAGCAATAGATGAGGGCAAGATCATTCACACTGCCTACCTTGACTTGGCCAAGGCATTTGACACAATACCCCGTTCAGGCATTGTTGACAAACTCAAGAGGTTAGGTACAAACCTGTATGCCACCCGGTGGATAGCCAACTGGCTCACACACAGGACTCACAAAGTTAGAATTGGAGAGTCCACTTCTACAAAGAGGCCAGTCACAAGTGGAGTCCCTCAGGGATCAGTCCTTGGACCTCTCCTTTTTAGCATTTACTTCTCAGAAGTCAAGGCCAATGTCATTGGTTCAATTGTCCCTGGCTGACTTAATTTGCAGATGACTGCAAATTAGGAGCGGTCATTGAATCTCACACTGACACAAATGTTGTCCAGCAGGGGCTGACACAAACAACTGGTGTCAGAGCCATGGACTAGAACTAAATGCCAATAAATGCATAATCGTATCCTTTGGAAAGTCATCCATCCCTGACAACTATCATATTGACAATAGGCCTCTTACAGTTGACCCAGTAGCCAGGGACTTAGGGACACACACACAGCAATCTAGCCTTTGATCATCACGTGTGTGTGTGTGTGTGTGTGTGTGTGTGTGTGTGTGTGTGTGTGTGTGTGTGTGTGTGTGTGTGTGTGTGTGTGTCCCTAAGTCCCTGACTACTGGGTCAATAGGCCCCTTACAGTTGACCCAGTAGTCAGGGATTTAGGGACACACACACAGCAATCTAGCCTTTGATCATCACGTGTCTAGAGTGGTGAGGAAATCGTTCTCTGTTGCACAACTGATAAATAAAGGTATGTCATTTTAGTCTAAGGAAGTCTTTGTTCCACTGTATTCGGCATTCATCTGACCTATCTTTGAATGCAATGCCCCCTTTGGTATGTACCTAACCAGGCATATCCAACAACTGAAATGTCCACAGAGGTTCCTCACTAAAAGAATACAGAGCGTAAGTAATATGTCCTGTGCAGAATGCCTCATAGTTCTATCTCTTTATTCTGTCTCCTACAGGCTTTTGAGTGGAGATCTATGCCTGGCATACAGGGCATTGACAGACCCCACTCTGATGGACCTCCTGCATATCCACAAAACAAAGAGCACCAGAATTACCCATTCTAAAGAATTAAACCTTGCCTGTGATATAAATAGGACCTGCTGGAGATACGGGTATGTATTCCAGAGACTACCCAGTCTATGGAACAGGCTCCCCATCTATGTGAAGCAGAGTTCCCAAGTGCAACTTGGACAATTGGATGGGATAACAGAAATTCATCCCTGGTTTGGCACCTGTTTCTCATCCACACAGGTAACCTGTAAACGGTTCATCTCCCAGGCCCATGCTTATACTTATCAAAGGTATCAGAACTAATCAGATATTTGGGATGCATGGCTAGGCTTAAAAAGGCCCTTGTGGCAGTTAGCCTAGTAAACACCTATGAACCATGAACATAAGTGAAGGTGAATTTCATCAGCTGCAATCATAGTACTCTACCAACTACAAATATAATGCTATGGGCTTTTGATCAATTTGGGGGATATTGTCAAATATAAGTTATGGAATGGTAAGAAAATGAGTGAATAAACACTATGGGGCTGGAATAAGGGCAGCAGCATAGCCAGGGTGGTGCAAAGTGGTAGGAGTCATGACTGGCCAGTCCTGATCACTCTTCAGTGCATACCAGTATTTATTTCTAAATGGCAGTACTGCATTTGTGGTGAAAACGGAGTGCTGTAGCACTTCGTGTGTGTTATAAACTACAGCTGCTGCTGCAATTTGCTACATTTTAAAAGAAAATAATTGTTTTGCTCTCCATGTCAAAGTTGAACAACTTTTTTATTGAGAGGGTCACCAAGTACAAAACTAGCTAACTACACCTCTGTTCATGGGTGTAGTAGTCTGAGCTATACAAAATATATTTATCAACGGAAACTGTCATGTCTGAGAAAAATAGAGACGAGTATAGTCATGTTCACAACTTGAAGTCTTTATTGTAACTGGCATCAGTTAGAGACAAGTCTGTGAGACATACCCTGTCTTACAATTAAGCCTATTCTTAAAGCTATATGCTCTACAGCTTTTTTTCTATAGCAACATGCTTATTTTAATAAAAAAATCTCTATTACTATACAAGAATATTTTAGAATATAATTTTGATTATTTTCAATCCTTTGACATGTATAGAATTCTATGTAACTGATTTGCAAAATCACTATCTGTGAGGCTTTCTTAACACCCTCCCAAATATGCATTCAGGTAATTTTTTGCAGCAGTCTCAATCACAGATAGGAAGTGCACAGGAAAGATGGGAAGGGGAATGCAGCAACTCTATTCTTCAGCTTATCATGGGTATCGGTTTCCATCCTGAACACTTTGAATTGCTTTAGTGGTCTCTAGTAGTTGACTTCTGGAGTCTTCAATTGGGTTAAATACGTTTTAGACTCTCCTGACTTCGAAACATAGCATTCAGATTCATCAGTCACTGAGTGGGCTGTACTTTCAGTGACTTCATTTCTGATTATACAAATCAATTCCCTACAAGGGTTATCTTGATTCTATTGTACACGTATATCCTCCATTTCTTAAGGAGACTAGCAAAGCTGCTCCTTTGACATGAAAGGATGTAGGGTCCAGGTACTTCTATATAAAAGCTTCCAGCGGAGCGTCATGCATACCCATCAGAACTTGGCATGCTGATGTACAACATATCCATCAGTAGTGGGTAGGAGAATGCCCTGTATGCCAGACACAGGTCACCTCTTAGCAGGTTGTAGGATACAGAGAATTGTGACAGGACTTTGAGTAGGTCCATGTAGGACATGTTGTTTAGGCCTTGTAAGTTTCTAGTAAGGTATCTTTCTGGGCACTGCAGTTACTGCATGTATCGGGACAGATGCATGCCAAAGAGTGCATTATACTCAATGACTGGCCTAATGAGGGCTGAGTAAAGGGGGGGACAATGACATTCCTAGATACAGACAATTATTTTATTTATAAGCTATGCAATATGGAAAGATTTTCTTAAGACAATGGACCTCTGTTGGTTGAAAGTTAGGTCACTGTCCACACAAGTTTCAGAATCCTGAACAATTGAGTCAACCCTTAGGACATATTGTCAGTATTGTAGTTGACCAGGGTAGATGACTTAAAGGCTATGATAATGCATTTTTGGCACCAGTTATTTATTTGGGACAATCCTTCCTGCAGGATGGCTAAATCATTTGGTAATTCAATGACTGCTCCTAGAGTGACGTCATTTGCAAACCTAGTCAACCAGCACCCTTTGCTATTGGCTTTTACTTCAGAGAAGAACTGTAACTGTTACTGGTTTAGCTGGACTTTCTGGGTTGATTATTACTTCAAATGAGACAGCTTTGTGATCCGACCTCACTAGTGAGGACATGACAAGGGGAAAAGCTTTGTCTTTCTAGAAGAGCTTAAAAAAAAAGGCTCTAAGGGGGAGGACAAAGTTTTAGCCAATATCCAAAAGCCATGTGGGGACAGGTACAGCCCATCCTGGGCAAAGCAACATGGTCTTTTGACAATTTTCTCCTATGCTGACAGATATTGGATGTTCAAACATCTAGGTTATGTACTAATGATGAGACATATAGAGAGAAGTCTGCAGAACTGATGGCGAACTTAAAAGCAAGGGGATATAATCAGAACATAATACAGCAGGCATTTAATAAAAGTAAAGAAGAGAGGTTGAATAAAGCAAAAAAAAAATCATGTACTCACCATAACATTCCATCTGAATAGTTCTACTTCATTTGTCTTCAACCTGTGGGTACCAGATCTGTATCAGATCCGAGCCAGCAAATTCACTAGTATCTGCTCTAAGCTCCTCCCCTTACCCATAATACACCTACACTACCTTCGAACCCCCAGATTGAGTTTTCTGACCCTTTTACTGAGAGAACCCGACCTGAAGAATACTTTATGACCTAAAACTGCAGGCTGTTCATGTGATAAGGTCAGGGGGAAGGAGGGAGGGACGGTTGAAGACAAATGAAGTAGAACTACTCAGATGGAATGTTATGGAGAGTACATAACTTCTTTATCTGCAGTACTTTACTTCATTTTGGTCTTCAAGCTGTGAGACAGAGTCCCCAGCGACTAAACTCCTGGGTGGCCCTCATAGAAGGATATTCCAGAGCACCGTGGAACCAACGATGCTCTCCTTCTAGAAGTCAAATCCAATTTATAGGGAGAAATAAAGGTATGAGATGAGGACCAAGTAGCTGCAGAACAAATATCATCCAATGAGACTCCAGACCAAAAGACCGCAGAAGTAGCCATCAACCTAGTGGAATGAGCTTCTTGTTGAAAAATATTGTCTAGGAAGTCAAGAATGGCAGAAATAGGAACCGTGAAAGGATCTAAACTCCTTTGAGAAGCCCAAAAGGAAAAACTTGTCCGTTTGCTGCGGTAAATCTTCCTGGTGGAAGACTTATGAGCTGCAACCAGAACAGACCTAACTGAAGAGGATAATCCAGGAGTCCTAGTGATCACTGGAACTGAAGCAGCCAAGTAGTGAGCTTCTAACTGTCCAGGTTCAGATGAGGAACCCCAGACGGGTGTGAAATCAATCCTGAATAGGATCCAAGGCAGAGCCAGAAGATGAGACCAAAGGAAGGGAAACCATACCTGGCGAGGCCAAAAAGAGGCAATGAGGATCACTTTTGCTCCTCAGTTGACGAGCTTTCTGTAGAAACCTCGGAATAAGAAGTACTGGAGGGTAGGCATACAGAAGACCGGGAGGCCAAGCATGGACTAGAGCATCTCTGGGGGGACTCCCCCGGCAGGGGGTTCAGAGTGAAAAACTCACTGCACTTTGCATTGGAAGGAGATGCGAAGAGATCGCAGCAAGGCTGACCCAACTCCAGAAAGATCTGCTCCGCTACAGAATGATTCAGAGACCACTCATAGGGCATCAGAATAGTTCGACTTAACCTGTCCGCTAGAATGTTTGACCATCCTGGAATATGCATTGCTATGAGAAAACGACCGGTGGAGATCGTCCATTCCCACACTCTCATGACCTCGCGACAAAGAGGGTAAGATCTGGTCCCTCCCTGTTAGATGACATGCTAGACCACTGACATGTCTGATTAAATTGCAATGGTTCCCAGAGTAAGAAAGGCATGAAGGGCCTGCAACGCCAAAGGACCGCCCTCATCTCTAGAATGTTTATGTGCAAAATGGCCATGACAGGGGACCACAGGCCTTGGACTGTCCTGCCCAAACAATGCAAGTTGGGAGGCATCCGTGGTCACTGTGGCTTGGACAGGGGCTGGAACAAAAGGTCGTCCCTCCAAGATTTTTGAGAGCACATCCATCACAGAAGGAATGACTGGCAGATTTGACTGAGGTGCATTGGATATGATAATAAAAGTTCCAACAGGGACCATTGTACCGCTAGTGTCCACTGTAGTACTCGCATATGTAACCGGGTTCACGGAAGAGGTGTTATGGTCACTGCCATTAAACCTATGGCCCTCAACACTGATTCTGCTGAGGGAAGATGAGAATGGTAGGTTAGGGAGACTTGCATCCTCAGGTTTTGTACTCTCTCCATAGTCAGGAAGATTTTGCACTGTAATGTGTCTATCCTTGCACCGATGTAGTCTATCACCTGGACAGGATTTAGAAGTGATTTGGATGCGTTGATTGTAATCCCCAATTAAAAAGCAAGCTTTAAGAAATAATCCCTGGTTTGAGAAAGTAGACGCCTGGTGGGAGCAGTGAGGAGCCAATAGTTCAAGGTACGGGATAGACCTGAATCCCCCTGAAGCCTCAGGTGAGCCGCTACTACCGCCATCACTTTGGTGAATACCCTGGGGGCTGTGGTGAGACCAAAGGGTAGGGCTCGAAATTGGTAATGATTGACTCCTAGCCAGTAGTGGAGGAACCTCCTGGAGCTTCTGTGCATCTTTATGTGACAGTAGGCATCGTGGAGGCCTAACGAGCACATACAGTTGCTCTCTTGCAGGTACGGCATGATGGACTGTAGTGTGCCCATCCGGAATTTTTCTTTGGCAACTGACAGGTTCAGGGTAACTAGGTCCTGAATGGGCCTTAAGACCCCCATTTTCTTTGGCACCAAAAAGAACCTGGAGTAGATGCCCGATCCAGACTGATCTGGGGGGACGGGTTCAATGGCTTGTTTTTCTAGGAGCTTGGAGAGTTCCCGTGCTACTGCCTCCCTTTGTGTGGGTGGTAAGTCAGGAAGGTGTTTGGGAGATTTGGGAGGAACCACAAAGGGGATAGAGTATCCTCTGAATGTTACAGACTCCCATGCCACCAGGTGCAATGACAGTTGTCCCCAGACTGCCTCCAAAGTAGAGCAGTTAGGGAATCCCTCAGGGCTGCTGTCCAGGCCTGTTCGAGAAAGGTTCTCAAGATCCAAAATTCCTCAGACCCCCTCTGCCTTTGGGCTGGCGTCTATCCTGCCCCCCTCTGTCTCTGGGGGAAGAAAAGCCTCGAGTGTCCTGGGAATACTGTGATTTCCGGAACCACATCTTCTTTTGCCCTCTCTGATTCCGGGAAAAGGATCTTTGAAGGTTCAAGAAGCGATTCCCACAGCAGACAGTGTCTTCCCATCCTTCTCACTCTGGACAAAAGTCTCTTTGATGGTCTTACCAAAAGGAGTAGAGCCATCATAAGGGGCATTGGAAAAAAACGCCTTGAAAGGTTCCGAAAACTGACATAGTCTGAGCCATGCATTGCACCTCATGGACACGCTCCGGTAGCATGTGAGCGGAATTGCATGGACATGTTGGAGAAGGTTTTTAAAGTGGCCATCCTCGCGGAGAACATGTCGCTGTCCTCCTGTGACATGGACCTAGGGGGAGACTCAGCCAGTTCCTTGACCAGGCTGCACTGGAGTCTTGTGACGTGGGCCAGGTAGTTCATCGCCCTGATGGAAAATGTTGCTAACGCATAAACCCACTTCCTTAAGTGGTTCATCATCTGAGACTCTCAGTCAGGGGGATGAACAGAGGAAGTCTCTTGGGCTAGTTCCTTTTCCATGGCTGCTGCTACCACCATAGCATCTACAGGGGATCCCTTGTTCCATGCTGGTTTATCTGATGATGGACTCAAAATCTTATCTGGACATTTAGGGATTGGTTCCATGGTATCCAGCTCCTTCCAGGCCCATGAGGTGACCAGGTCCACCAGGGGATCTGTGGGAGGGGACACCCAGGAAGTAGATGGGCCCATGCCAAAAGCCTCCAGGAACATGGACTCATCAGAAGAAGGTTTGGGGGTGGACCAACCTCCCCACTAGTGTAGGATTTCCATGATGTCTCCAAAGGAGACATCCTTGGGAGGTGACCTGGGAGAACCTTCCCCATCATCCAAATCCGTGTCCTCAGTGAGGGACTCGAGGGACTCGGGGGAGTCCAAGTGCCTCATCTTACACGTATGCTTGTGAGGCACATCTCCGGGGGGGGGGGACTTGCAAGCCACTTGTTCCTCAGGGGGAACCACCTGGGGCTTCTCGAGCATGGGCTGTCCCTCTGATACAATGATGGGATTCATAGACAAAGCCAAGGGGGTTGGGGCAGAATCTGAGGAAATAGTCAAGGGTCTCGATCCAGTGGAGAGAACTCTTTCTACCATATTGAATGAGGGAGAACAAGCCTCCTGGGGTACCAATAAGGAAGCCACTCTCCCCGTATCAGATGTGAAAATCGGAGCCAGGCCCAAAGTGGATGGAGCTCCCAGGGAGGGAACTTGGCCCGACAATGCCAGAGCCGATGAAAAAAGTTCCACTCCCTTGCATACGATACCCAGCTCTGGCTCCGAGAGCCATTCGGATCTGAACTGGTTGGATCCAACATGCTCCAGGCAGTTGTCGGCATTGAGGAGACGGGTACCGTCGGTGGTGACCCCCTGACTAAGGCCATCCTCGGATCAGAGTACTTTGAACCCAGTGGACAGATCGGATAAGGAGTAATTGGCGTGAAAAAGGGAAGCAAGCTCCCCCCTCCAGATCTGGATCTGAGTACGAATTAACCTAATCATTTTATCCATGTCAACTTCCAATAAGCTATGCCTGGATCTCAACGAGGCCACTGACTGTTACCTGGTGGGTCGAGGAACCAAGGCCCTAAATGGAGGAAGTGTCTCTTCCGGGGAGGAGGAGAGGGAACCTACACTAAACACCTAACACTCAAATTTTTAGAAAAAAGCTGCTTAAAAAGCAATAAAACCACTCACTAACTCGGAGCTCAGGAGATCACAATGCTTCAGGCAAACCACGGCAAATGAGATCTGGGGGTTGGAAGGTAGTGGAGGTGTATTATTGGTAAGGGGAGGAGCTTGAAGCTCAGAGCAGATGCTAGTGAATTTGCCAGCTCGGATCCGATACGGATCCGGTACCCACAGGTTGAAGACCAAATGAAGTACTTCTGATCCCTAGTTTTCTGGAAATGTACAGGTGTATAGGTTTCATAGGTAGGTACTAGGCTATTAGCCCTAGGCCCTATATAAGCCTAGCCAAAAAGATAACCTGGCTTTTGCCACCCAAGAAAATTATTTTCCTGTGCCTCTGTCGAGCAGAGCCACAGAAGTGATCCCTGGGGTGAATTTCCTATTTCCCATCCAATCATCAAGATTTTTCTTGAAGAGTGCTAATGAGGAACTCTGACATAGATAGGTAGTCTGTTTCAGAGGATGGGACGCCTCTGGGACAGGAATATATCCCTCCAGCATGTTCGGTTTATTGTGGTGACAAAGTTTAGGTCCCTAGAGCATGTAGCTCAAAGTGATTGGGATTTCTTTAAGTGCAGCATGTCCAACAGCTCTGGGTTTGACATAGCTTTGTATGTTAGGCAGAGATCGCCTCTGAGTAGGCGATATGCGACGGAGTAAAGCTGGAGTTTTTTCAGATAGTCTGCACATGGTATCTGTTTGAGGCCAGTAATCCTCTTTGTGAGGTATTTCTGTGGCCTTTCCAGTTGTTGTAGATGTCTTGTGAGGTACATACCAAAAAGGGCATTGTACTCTATAATGGGTCTAATGAGTGATGAGTAGAGGGGAAAAATGACCTCTTTTTTTCTGGATGAGAAACCTTTTGTGATGAGGTGAGTCATGTAGAAGGATTTCCTGACCACTGTGGTGATGTGATTATCAAAGGAGAGACTACTGTCCACTTGTGTCCCAAGGTCTCATCACACTTTCGTGTGGTAGTTCATGGGTACAGAGTTTTTACCAAAGGGGATGACAATACACTTTTTGGCATTGAGTGTATGACAGGAAGACTGATATAAGCAGGCAGCCCCTTCGAGTTACTTTGAATTATAGTAACAATGTGGGGGGCATATTTGACATTATTTGTCAAAACTGGAAAATCTTGTTAACTGATGATAGAGTAAAGGCATTAACTCAGGAACCCACATTCTGTTTTAACCATAGTAAGAATTTAAAGGATTTGCTCTGTACAGACCAACAGGGGGTTAGGAAACCTGTCATGGACAGTACCCTGTAGACATTGCGAAGCTTGCCAGTATATTAGACATAACACATTCATTCATCCACTGTCTGGAAAGAGCTATTCATTGAAATAATATACTGATTGTTTGACCAGGAATATTATATACTTGGCTGACTGTATGCAATGTTGTTAAAACGAATTGTAGATTGAAAGACAGGGTGTCACAACATTTGTCAGCTATACGTACAGCCAATACACATAATGCCCTGTTATCAGCATGTAAAGCAGTACCCTGGGCATGTATTTTTTTTATGGTTTTGCAGGTTATTCATCCAACCAGGAGGGGGGGTGATTTGAGAAATATAACAGAATGTAGTGAAATTAGATGGATAATCAATCTGGGTGCTGATAGAGCACCTGGCCTGAATGGTGTCATTCATATCAATGCCTATTTTAAAAAAGAGGAGGGCTTTTTACGGAGTCTTTAATTGGTTATGCATTTTAAAAGTTGTTCAAAATTTTTGTATGTTGTCTGAAGAAGGGATTTGAAACTTGAAAGCGCTAACCTATTGCATTTTATTAAACTACTGTTTTATCAGCAAGGTGGTCCAGATTATCTGTTTTTGCTATTGGAAAATCCAGATATACCACACCTGCTGCAAAGCCTTAATCTAAAAAGTTTGTAAGATACAAAAAAAAAAAAAAAGAAAAAAAAAACTAATCAACTTAGTAAAACAAGTACACTCTGCTAAGAATCCATGGTACATGTCTATGGGAATGTATAAGACAAACTGCTAGCTCAAGGCATTTTGTGAATATGCATGTTAAGCTAATAGGCTACTGGAAAACTAGACATGCACTTAGGGATAGGAACCACAATGACCTATGTCCATCCTCTCAGCACAAACCAACTTCCAAACTCTTTTGAAACAGTTGTGTTCAACATGGAATCAGTTTCTCAGTTATGTTCTTTCAAAAGAATCCATTTAGCCCATCTAGTCCCATCAGAGAGTTCTACTTAACAGATTTTAAAGCCTTAATAATATGTACTGGAATGAGTGGGCACTCATGATCACCTTATTTATTTTATTGACATTTGTTAACCGGGTTAGTCCAACTGGGCTAATAGCCCATTTTCAGTGGAGACCCGAGGAGAAAAGCTCCATGTTACAAAAAATAATGCAATAAACATGAATCTCAAACAAGAATATTAATTAAAAATTTACTGTATAATTAAAAGATTTGTACTTCAGTATAGAAGAGGGTAGAGTATACAAAAGGGAGTAAAGTAAGCTTGAAATTTAACACTGAATGCAAAGTGCCTAATCTATTAAACAAACTATCCAAAGTCAGGTAGAAATAATTTGGAACATTTTAACATATAATGGAGATAGGAGTGGTTATTAACCTAGGTTGGGGCATGGCAAGGGCAAGTCTTAGTTTTGAGAAGATACTGTTTAACTTCTTTTTTAAAGTATAGAGAGTGGGGAAATGGAGCAGATGTGTATAGGGAGTTTGTTCCAGGCTTGAACAGAGCATTTATAGAGAAGTTTCTCAACATTTATTTTTGGGTGGTAAGGATCTAAAAGTTGCTGGTTAGAGCTACGTAGGGTCTTGGAAGGGGAGTAGTGAGATATCAGGGTGGATAGAGCAGGGCAAGAAGATGGTTTGTATATAATAGTGTGTAATATTTGGAATTGTAGTAGGAGTTTTTGGGGGAGTTCAAGCCCTTGAAGGGCATTTAGGGCTAGGCAGTGGTGAGACCTGTAAGGAGAGTCTATAACAAATCAAGCTATCTTGTGGTATGTCTGTTGTAGTTTGAGCATAGTAGTAGATTGGATGCTAGTTAGAATAGGGGCTGCATAAAAAAGGGAGGGAAGGAGGAAGGCTTGAGCCAGGGAGAGTCTAGTGTTTACATTAAGGAACTTTTTATTGCGATATAGTAATCCTAGTTTCTGATGGGTTTTTTTGATACAGTGAAGTATGTGAGGGTTAAACTTAAGTTCATCATCAATGATGCTTTGTTTGGGGTTCAGGTTTTATGATAGCGTTGTTGGAGGATGCAATGGTAAAAGTGGACTTGTGGTGAGAGAGGGACTGGGGGAGAAAGAGCAAGAGTTTAGTCTTTTTAGGATTAAGAATGAGTAAGTTATCAGATAACCATTTTTCAGTAGATGCAAAGATATCTTGGGTTAGTGTCAGTAGTTCAGAGACATTGCTAGAGGTGGAGATTAGAGTGGAGTTGTCAGCGTATTGGATGAGGGACACTTGTTGCCATGATTTATGCAGTTCGTTAGTAAATACATTAAATAGGAGGGGACCCAAGATGGAGCCTTGTGGGACACCAAATGGGACTGGAATATAAGGAGGGCAGGAAGACAGCTATTTTACTGATTGCTGCCTGTGAGAGAGATAGCTGGAGAACCAGGATAGAGAGGTAGTTGAAAGGTTGAGACTAGCCAGTTTAGTTAGCAGCAATGGGTGAGATACTGTATAAAAAGCTTTGGATAGATCAAGGAAGAGACAGGATACGAGTTTGTTGTTGTCACGGGCTTCAGCAATAGTATGAGTAAATGATAGGAGAGCAGTAGTTGTGCTATGGTTAGGGTGAAAACCATGCTGAGTGGGAGTAAATAGGTTATGCTGGAGGAGATCATTGAGATGTTGTGAATGAATGCATTTCTGAAGTATTTTAGAGAGGGAGACAGGATGGCGATGGGTCAGAAGTTAGATGGATGATGAGTTTCCACCTTTATGGGGGGGGGGATTGTGAAAAAGGATTTCCAAATGAGAGGTACGGTGGCTTCTTGGATTGACCTATTGATGAAAATAGATATAGGATATGCTATAAACTCAGCTGCTAGTTAGAGGAAGTTAGAGCGAAGGTTGTCAGTAGAGGGAGAGCAGGGTTTTAGTTTCAGAAGAAGAGTTTTGATATAGGAAGTGGAAACAGCTTGACAAGAGAAGAGGTTGTTATTAAGTTGGTGGGAGGGAGAGGGGATGGCAGTAAACAGAGTTGGAGGGAGTGAGTTTTTGGATAGTTTCAATGAAGTGTTTATTGAGGAGGGTAGCAGTCTCAAGAGGAGATGTGTTAGGGTAGGTGGAGGGGTTGGAGGGCCGGCCAGGAGAAAGAATCTTGTTTAGACTTGACAAGAACTTACGTGGGTTGGACTTGTCCTTAAATTGGGCTGAGTTGTAGTAATTTCTTTTGTCTTTATTGGTTTGATTTTTGACAAGATTACATAGATATTTGTAGTTTTGCAGTAGGGGTGGTTCTTTTCTCTTACGCCAGGCTTTCCAGGCATTGTCTCTTTTGTGCATAAGGTTTCTATTGTCTTTGGTAAGCCAGGGAGCATAATTAGATTTGATTCTAATTTTTCTTGAGGGGGTAGAGAGTTGAGGGTGTCTAAAAAATGTTATTGAATTTATTGACTGCATTGTCTAGAGAAAGATGTCTAAGGAAGGACCAGCTGATGTTGGATAGAATAGAGTTAAACTGAGTGGAATTGAAGTTAGTAAGTTTGTGACAGTGTCTGTAGAGGTGTGGTTTGAATGTCTGGCTTGAGTGCCTTAGAATGGAAGTGGGGAGGTGATCCCTAAATGAGTCTGGAGAGGTAGCTGGGCTATGGTAGAGGTTGGGGAAATTAGTGAGTATCCAGTCTATACTGGAGTGGGAGGAAGAGGTTTTGCTGTAGTGGGTGGTGGATGTTACTAGTTGCTGAAATCCATGGAGGTTTATACAAAGTTGAGGGGAGTCAGTTATAAGTTTGGACCAGTCTGTGTTGACATCTCCAAGAATTAGGCTTTCATATTGTATGTTGAGGGAAAACCAGGATAGAATGTTTTCAAGGATGTGGATATTGTTACCTGGGGGAATATAAATGAAAGCGATAGCAAATTTCTTATGTTGGTTAAGGTGACAATTGAGAATGAGTAATTCAGCTGGGTGGAAATTTGGGATGGGGATGTCAATAGGTGAGAGATTGAGGCTGTTCAAGTAGAGGATGGCAACCCCACCTTTTTTGGGTAATCTATCGGAGCGATAAATATTATAACCAGGAGGGAGAATTTCATTATTTGTAATGTGTGGTTTGAGCCATGTTTTGGATATTGAAAGAATGTGAGGGGAAGTATGGGCAATCCATGTGTGCAGTTCAGTAAGTTTGTTAGTGAGACTTTGTATATTTAGCGAATAGATACTTAGGTTTTTGTATGAGGAAGGGCAAGGACTTGAGGGAAGGGAGTGGCTGGAAGTTTGTAATGTGAGAGTGGAAGAGGGAGTGTTGTGAGGTATGTGGGAGAGAGAGTATGTTGCTGGACCTGGGTTGGGATGAATAGTCTCCAGAGAGGAGAATGTTCATTGTAAAAAGTGTGTGTGGTGAGAAAAATAAATGATAGTTATAGAGTTTGAGTTTAGATTTGCATGTGGATGAAGGGTTTAGATGAATTATTCATTTGTGTGGACAGTTTAATGAAAAGTTGAAAAGTGAAGGTGATATGGTAAAGGAGCAGGTAGAAGGAGGATCTTTAGAGAAGCTTAAAGTAGGGGAGTGAATATGAGGGTTGGGTAGGAAGGAATGATATGAGGTTAGTGTAGAAAGAAGTATGAGAAGTGGAGTGATAAAGAAATGAGGACACATGGTAGGGTATGAGATTATTGGAGGTTTGGAGGGAGAGGAGAAGTATGGATAGAAACTGATGTGATTATAGATGTGGGTGGATAGAGGATGCGAGGGAATTGAAGGCAGGAAGTGAATCCTGACAGGTGGTGGAAACAGGAAGGAGGGGAACTGGATAGTATAAATATAATTGACTGGGGAGTGGGTGGGAATGGGGGTAGGGTAGGGGAGCAAAGTGAGCCAAAGTGCAGTGAGGGCGAACGAAGCGGGGTAAACACCTAGAAGAAACAATCAGTAAGCAGGTAACTATGTCAGTTGAGAGGACAAGAGAGGTGGTGGGGTTGGAGCAGGCAAGTAAGATGGTCTGACAAAGATCTGAAGGAAAGTGAGAAGAACAGTATTATAGAGCAGAACTAGGAAATGGCAAGAAGGAAAAGTAGAAGTGCTGGAGGGACAATTCAGAGTAGGAGAGATGAGTGAGGGAGCAGGCAGGGGGGTTTATAGGCAAGCTAATTGATGTAATAGGCAAGAACAGGTAATTGGAAGGAGTACTGGTGAAAGCAGGGTAGAAGAAGAAACAGGGTATAGCCTAGGGGTGTACAAGAGAGTAGCCTACACAGGAGCAGCAATACAAGTATAATTGACTAGTGCACTCAGCAGAACATACTTTAGCAATCTTCTGTATAATTAAGGCAGGAGGCACCAATGGGAGGACTTGACTCAAGGATTGTCCCAGCAGGGTAAGTCTGAGGGCTTTGCAGTAGGTAGTGCTAACCTATGTCGGCTACAGCACACCACAGGACCGCTTGATGAGGAAGGGAAAGAGAAAGTAAAAAAGATGGCAACGATAACTGCGAGTAATGGATTAAAGGGCACAATGGATTGTGGGTAGCCTACGGAGGTATCATAGCAATGAAGGGAGGAGCAGAGGGGTGAACGGCGTAAGACAGAGTGGCTATATCAGCAAGTAGAAGGTAGGAAGGAAAACGAGGGAGGGGTGAAAGTAGAGAAAGAAGCTATGTCAGCAAGTGACTGGAGTATAATTATGGTTACCCATCAAAAACTTTCTGCAAATGCATTTACAATCTTGTTCTCTACCAAAAAGAAAATTATGTTTTACAAAGATTTCAAAATATATATATTTCCCCTAAAATCTCAGGTGTTTAAACAGTGCCTCAGAGTTTTCTGTTAGCGTTTGTCATAAAGTACTTGGCTCTCAAAACCTGTTTCCTAAATGCTCTATTTGCAACATTATCATAGATTTTATTTTTAATGCTGAAGACTTTCTTGCAAATCCTTCATAGTTTCTTCTTTTATTTCTCTACAAGAAACATTTTTGACCACAATTTTTGACAGCTTTTCCTAGGCTCTCTAACAAAAAAAATCCATGTGAAAGTTTTTACCTTCCATGATGCACTGCCACTTTATGGATTTTAATTCATAATTTACAGCAGCAAAATTGGATCCATACCATTTCCTAAAATGATTTTCTATTTGTTTCCTATTAACCTCTTCAACCACACTCTTTTTATGCTATGCAGAGGTGGTCCGATCAGGAACGGCCCTAGGTCAACTAGTGCCCTAGGCAAAAGGGCTCCATGGCGCCCACACCACACTACCTGGTGCCCCCATCCTGGTCTACCTACACCAAATAAATACTGGAAAAGCACCCCTGCTAGACCAGCGCCCTAGGCAGCTGCCTAGTTGGCCTATGCCTAAGGCCGGCTATGGGTCCAATTACACTAATCCAGGTTTAGTGATACAGCTATGGAACTATAAACTGTTAAGCCAGATCAAATGTATTTTCATTTGCTGACCTTTGGAAGTCTATTTAAGTTTACAACCACCTTTATCAGAGGAGGCCCTGGGAGAACATCTCCAAAGATACAATGTAATTTAACATAGATAAACTAACATTGATAGTGCTGTATTGGAAAATGACAGAGTAGTATATTGAACATTACATAAAAACAGACGAACTAAAAGTATACACTGATACTGGTACAATCACAGTATGGTGAAATGGAATATATAATATACAAGCAGTTTTAGTGGGATAGACATTAACATGTACGCATGTAAGTGTACTGGGAAAGTCCAACTGGCTAGAAGCCTATTTTCAGTGGAGGACCATGGAGAAAAGCTCTAAATTACAAAACATTTTAAGAATAATTCTACAATCTCCAAAAAATAGAACAAAAATATTTGCAGTTTAAATAACATTTAGACACAATATAAAAGCATGGGTTAAGAATTGATACAAGTTATATTATAGTCATTTAATATTTAGAGAAATTTTAGACCAGTTTGTAGAGAAATTAAAGGCAAGTTACTCTAATACAAATAAGAAGTGTGATATGAAGTGAGGGAAAAAAACAGGCTTAGGGTGAACTTGGAAAGTCAGGGAAGAGAATTTGATAGACGTAAGGAATTAAGTGAAGGGAGAGTAAGGAGGTATAAGGAATAAAAAGGTACTTGTTCACATTTAGAGAGAATGTTTAGCAACCTTGTACGAGAATAGGCGATGCCCAGCAGATATGACAGTTTTGTAGAGAGGAGGTTTGGTGGTCACTAGATCGCAATGACCGACTAGGAACATAGTTGTGTAGAATGTTTTTTTAGTGCTGGACAGACAGATGGATGCTGGATAATTGTATAGCTGGTAAGAAACTGCATATATGTTAGTTGATGAGGTAGTTCCAACCAGTTTAAGCTTTTTAGTGCTATACAGTGCTGGGTTCTGAAAGGGGTATTTGCTGCAAAACTAGCAACTTTGTTACAGCATTTTTTTTTATGTTTTAATTTTTGTGAAGCCTGGAGGTTAGTAAGGATGGGAATACCATAAATAAGAGTTGGGAGGAGATAAGTAGTGGCAAGTGTAGTTTAAGTTGTGTCATTGAGAAAGCTTTTGGCTCTGTAAGCCATTCCTAGTTTTTGATGAGTTTTTCTTACGCAATTTTGTATATGCAGGTTAAATTGTATGATTATCCATCCACTATCACCCACAAAAATTTGCTATGAGAAGTGACTTCAATGGCCATATTATCAAGAGAGGACTTTAATTTTTTTCCCATGAGAAAGGGATTTGGGGAAAATGTAGTAGTTTAGTCTTTTTTGGATTGAGCATAAGTTGAGAGTTACGAACCATGTTTCAGTGGCTGTTAAAGTTCAGAGTAATTTTCTGGAGGTCTACCATGTTGTCAGATGTACAAATAAGAGTGGAATCATCTATATATTGTTTTAGGGTGGCCTGTTATGTGGATGTATAGAGGGCGTTAGTGAAAATGTTAAGGAGGTGGGGACCAAGGACAGAGCATTGTGGTACACCGGTGATGACCAGGAGGTAAGGAGAGTGTGTGGAATGCCTTTTACTGACGGATACCTATTGGACAAGCAGCTTTTGAACCACAGAAGGATGAGCTGGGAAAGAACTTGTGAGGGCATCTGAAGTAGAAGTTTGCTGTGACAAGATATGTTGAAGGCTTTAGTCAAGTCTAGAAATGAAGAAGAGACTAGTTTGATATTACCTTTAGCTTTAGTGACAGTATCTATGTAGGTTAGAAGAGCAGTGCTAGTACTATGGGAAGGACAGAAGCCATGTTGTGTAGGGGACAGGAATTCTTCCTGCATAAGATATTCTAGCAATTGTTTTTGAATACATTTCCAAGTATTTTTGCAAGAGGAGATAAGATTACTATAGGTCTAAATTTATTAATGTCCGTTGAATTACTTCCTTTGTGCAGAGGGATAATGTATGACTTTTTCCAGAGAGGGAACATGGGATTCCTGGACTGACCTATAGCATAGGAACATAGCATGTTACTAGGCTACTAGCCCTGAGGCCCTTATAAACCTAGCCAATAAATTAGCCCATGTTCCCACAAGTCAGCACCCAATGCCCCTTGTCCAGCAGGGACACGGGCGGAATCCCAGGGGTGTATTTGCTATTTCCCATCCAATCATCCGGATGCCTGTTAATGAGGGTGAAAAAAGTACTCTGCTTGATGTGGAGAGGGAGTTTATTCCACAGCTGGAGTCTCTGGGAGACAAATCTGTCCCGCCAGCAAGTCCTAGTGATGTCACAGACCAAGCTGAGGTTTTGTGTGCAGGTCACAAATGTGGAGTTCGGCTAGTGGATGTGCAGCAATTTCATCAATTTGAGGTCAGAGATTGCTCTAAAATGAGATGAGCGCTTTCAGCATAAAGCCTTCTTCAAGCTTTATGCTGAAAGCACTCATCTCATTTTGTTGTTTTAATTTGTTTTTAACCTCGATATTAAAGATTTATATTCCAGCCGTGATATCACTTCTTTGGTTTGTTTTCTTATTTAATTGTGGATATTAATGTCAAGAAGTGTTAGCATAAGAATACAGTTTACAGCAGAAGTTACCAGAGACAGAGTCTATACATTTTTTTGTTTGTTTTTTTTTTTTTTACAGTTGAGTCTTCACTGTTTAATACTAAGCTCCAACTGTTTTTTGGACAGAGCAATGAAGGTATGGGAAAGTGATACTAAGATACTAAGGCTGTTTTTGTGTTAATTTCTTCCCTTCCCTAGTTGCACCCTTTACTGTTTGAATGTATTTACACTAACTGCTGCCATGTAGTATTTTGTCAATTATCACTTACTTTGAAGAGGGCATGCTGCAGTCAAAACAGTGCATGCCTATTCCCCAACAATTAAATCATAGCACCTCCTAATGCACAGACAAAACCTAATATCCAAATCTATTTTTATATCTGGGGATCTATGGAAGAGCTCTATACCTACTTCTCTTTGCCAGAAGTTATCCTTACTACTATTAATTCACAGTCATCCATAGCCAGTATGATACTGGACGCAAACGGTTTACTATCAAATGATAAAAACTCTGTACCCATGAACTACCACATAGGCAGCAATCTACTTAACACCGAATGCATGATAAGAGACCTTGGGACCGAGGTGGACAGTTGTCTCTCCTTTGATAGTCACATTGCCACAGTAGTAGTCAGGAAGTCCTTCTACGTGGCACACATCATCATAAAAGGGTTCTCATCCAGAAAAAAGAGGTCATTGTTCCCCTCTACTCGTCACTCATTAGACCCATTATAGAGTACAACACCCCTTTTGGAATGTACCTCACAAGACATCTGCAGCAGCTGGAAAGGCCACAGAAGTACCTCACAAAGAGAATTACTGGCCTCAAACAAATGCCCTACACTGACCACCTCAAAAAAACTCCAGCTTTACTCCGTAGCATATCGCCTACTCTGAGGTGATCTCTGCCTAACATATAAAGCTATGTCAAACCCAGAGCTGTTGGACATGCTACACCTAAAGAAATCCCAATCCCTCCGAGCTACACGCTCTAGGGAACCAAACCTTGTCACCACAATAAACAAGACAGGCTGGAGGGATAGATTCCTGTCCCAGAGACTTCCTATACTCTGGAACAACCTACCCATCTATGTCAAGCAAAGTTTTTCAATAGCACTCCAAGAAAAATCTTGATGAGTGGATGGGAAATAGGAAATACACCCCAGGGATCACTTCTGTGTTTCTGCTGGACAGGGGCACAGGAAAGTAACTTTCTTGGGTGACGTAAGCTATGGAACCTTGCTGGCTAGGCTTACGTAGGCCCTTGGGCCAATAGCCTAGTACCTACCTATGACTGAAAACCAAAAGACTGAATTCCATAAAGACTGAAAATTCAAAATACTGAATACATTTTTAATGCAATAGGCAGCCCCCCACCCCCCACCCCCGGTAACTATATATACCAACTCCAAGATCGCACAACAGTGGAAAAGGGGCAAATTCCATCATTCAGTATTTTGAATTTTCAGTCTTTTTGGGATTCAGCCTTTTGGTTTTCAGTCATTTGATAGCAAACCGATGCAAACTCTGTTGCTCAAATTGTAGAAATACCCCACCCTTTCTATTTGATCTACAGACATAATGCCCCTTAAAGCCATGTAGAGTTTAGGGGTCTGTACTTCTTAATAAACCAAGTTTCTGCAATGAAATAAAATATCATAGCCCTCACCTGCTTCCCTGGACTCCATATCTCATTAGAGAAATTCTCTTTTTTAGCTCTACCCACATCATTATTACCAGACAGAGGAATAACTATCCCATACAGTTATGCTTAGCTAATTACTTAATAGCTTCCCCATGTCTAACATTTTACATCACCTCAGGCAAGTCACAGTAATGATGTCATGTTAGATTCTAGGGAGTAGGTGTCTCGGACCTCTTTACGCAATCTCTGATAATCAAAATCTTCTAAGAATTAGCTGAGCATATTGCTTCTGAACTGTTTTCACCCAAAATAGTGTTAGTCTGATCCCTTAAAGGCAGAAAAATGTTGCTCACAAACTCATCCCAACTGCTCTCCCTGTTTTTTTTTCCCACTTGATTAATGTCAGAATCACAACCCTTGGATTCTATTTCACTCTATAATCTTGTATAATTGTTAACTAAACAATTGCTAATTATAATGATAGGAACATTGTTCACTACATCAGTCGCATCAGCAGATGAGTCACAGTTTAATTAATAACAATAATATATATATATATATATATATATATATATATATATATATACACACACACACAATTTCTAATACCTATTCTTGTCTGCATTATAAATAGTACCTGAAGTGGGAGAGGCATCTGTAGTCATTGCGGATTAAATACTGTTCCAGATGCAGAACCACCTAAATAGGTTTTGCAAATGACATGAGTATCCATATTATTCATCGATGCCTTATACTTCTGAATAACACAGTTCAACACCAAAATCCTTATCCTTAAAATTTCCCCTAATACAGTAGTATATGAATTTGTGATCATACAGCTTTTTTCACCACCCAAACTATGAAGGTTGCTTGTTTACCTCATTCACAATAAACATCAAGTTGAATACTATTGTCTCTTGTCTTTGTAAAAGAGTTTGCAATTGCTCAGGCTTTGGCACTTTCTAAAACAATAATATTAGTGTAAAGGTTAGTTGCAGAGAATGTTTGACCTTTATTAGAGACCTTAGCACACTTCTAAACCTAAAAGCTGTTACAAAGAAAAGACGGTTGACAGAAAAGAAAATTAAGAAAAATCAATGCCAACCCAAAAATAGAGTTTATTTTTTCTTCCAAGCACACATTCCTAGTCACCCAGCAGTACTCTACAGTCACATTACCACATAATTTCAGAAACAATTTTTAAAAAAAAATTGAGCGTTTAAGTATAGGACACATGCCTCACAAATCAGTCCGTGTCTGAGGCTGAGAAAATATAATTAAATAATTCATGCCACAGATGCACCCAGGACTTGAGTCAATGACATCCCTAAGTATCAGCATTTCTCCTTTAAAAAGATATGGAATTTAGCTAAAATTGTACAGGCAGAAATCAAAACTGACATAGGTTCTTAACTAAATCTATCTTTAGCTATACATTTGGACTTCCTAAAAGTGAAAGTAGTTCATTAGTGCTAGTCCCATAAATGTATGGGCTATTTTTCAATAGCACACAATCTCTGCATTTTAGAATACTAGATCCACATTTAAGACAACTTCTAATCAAACCATTTTAGATCTTGTCTAGTTTGATGTCCTCCTTTCCCTGAAACTATCATTTTGATTCCCTCAAAGTCCAAGTGGTATCTGGCAGCCAAAGAAAGCATCAGGATTAGTAAGTCTTCACACAAACAAAAATCTAAATGTTGCCTATGTGACCTGTTCATAACTTTTTAGATGTAGCATAACATTAAAAAGTTAATTTTAACAAATGATCTGCAGGTTAAACATCATATGTTATATAGTACAAAACCTAACAATTTACAGTACTTGCGTATTATCACAATTTTTGCGATAATATGTGGAAATGTAACTGTTCATGGTGTGCCAATGTCAGACTATGGGTTTTCTTTCACACTGACAGTTGTTTTAGGCAGGGTTATCACCAAAAAAATGAGTAAGTTAATATCGCTGTTTAGGTATGCACTTTACTGCCAGCATGTCATGTAGCTCGCAGTAAAGTGCATACACGCTTCAGCTGTCAGAGCTGCTGTCTCACTACAATTGCTCACCAGTTTCCCCCACATAGAAAGGCAGAGACACAGGAGTTATGCATAACTTTTTTTTTATTTTTAACAATTTTTACAGACAGACTCTGGTCCAAACATGGCAGTAATGACAGGAAGAAGGGCATCATCAGCCAGTAACATGTTTTCGGTACAGTTCTTAGTAAGTTTAATTAGGTGACAGAGGTGTAGTTTGCTGGAGGTCGTCTTAAGTTTGGGTCCCAAATGAGTGTTAGTATCATCCTTTGACTTCCATGATTTGAACAGTGCCTAAGCAGAAGGTTTTCCCTGTATTTTTGTGTGCGTGTTTGAAATCATCGCAGTTTTAAGTAATATTTACTGTCAGTATCAACCAGACATGTTATATATTCTATGGCACAACAGTAAGGTAAGACCATCTGGACAGAAGCCTAGCACACACTCAACAGTAGAGCCAGGAGCAGCTGTGTTTGCTATTGACCATCACTTTTTTTTTTTTTTTTTTTTAGCAAACGCATTCAATGGGGACTATTTGAAGGGCAGACTTTTTAACATCTTCAACCAAATAATGCATACAGTTATACGGACTAAACAAAGATATTTTGTCTAGTCAGGAGCTGGTTAAACTATCGAGATAAACAGCGACTCAATTTTACAAAACCCTGTTTAAAAGTTCTGTTTTTGTGGAAGACTGTATAGGATATTTAGGTGATCACTAGTCTTTCTTCAACTTTCTCTTTGCACCATTTTGACACAAAAGTTAATCTTGGGTAATTATTCATATTTCATTTTATAAGCATCTGTATAACGTGGTACTTGCTATCTCAATTAATTCTAGCTGAATGAACCTTATAAGGATGATTCCAGAATTTTGAATGCTTATAACTTAAAAAATATAACAAATCAAATAATGCATTGCACACCATGGTAAAATGCAAGTCTAGATATAATGTAGACTTTAGACTTTAATTACAATTTTTGTTTTAATCTTCATAAAGAAAGCATCTGCAAGAAAATATTCCCTCATGCCCCAGCCCCCATTATGGTCTACAGCTCTCGTAGCACATTTAGTACATATATGACATGATGGTGCACTACGGCATGTTAAATTGAACACTACTTCCATAAAAACACAGCGCTCCCTTTACACCAACGTAGTGCCACTCTGACTTCCCTTGTCTAATTACTGCTTCTGTGGGATTGCAGCCCAAACATTGAAGGCACAAGGGAGTATATTCCCCTAAAGTTCTTTACAAGAACTCTTCCAGCCTTTGGCTAATTTCAGTATTTTCCACTATTTTATCATATGCTAGACTCAAATAAATATACTGGGATGCATTCCTGCCTTTATTTTATTCTTTACAGATTTACATATATCAAATATTGCAAGTTTTCTTACCTAGAGCTTTCCTACATGAGTTTTAAACAGATACTTAGTATGACCCTACAACTGAAGCTTCACAGTGTAAACATTCTGTTCAATATCTTGCGATGCATTAACATTTGTACCACTGTTTGACACTTGGCTGCTGTGTGGATGTGTTTGCTGCAGTTTTATCCAAGTTTTGTTAGGCACATTACTAATTTCTTGGTTATGGTTTTATAATGAAAACTGTTCCCTTGGCACGCAGATTTGCTTTAAGTTAAACATTGGAATGGCATGTCAATTCTACTGAATTTACATATTATCAACCTAATTAAAGAACATTGCTGAAGTTTATTTTTTTAAGTTATACAGGTATATATAGTTAAATGCACAGATGTCTTAACTCTATGATGCAGTAATCAATGCTTGCATATTTTCTGTTGGGTAATATTAGAATAATATTTTATCATTAAAATGTATGTGCATATAATTTTATATAACATGTTTATATATCACACTGCTGTTATTTCTCAGTTTTGGTATCTTGGAAGTTACTAACAGGTGACCACTGCCTCGCGTATAAAACCTCAATAAACCCTATCCTGCCAAACCTATTACAAATTCAAGAGTCCAGTTGTGGCATAAATACCTGAGGTAAAGGGATCTCAAACCCTTCTGCAATATAAACAGAACATGTTGGAGGGTAACATGTATATGTCCCAACATATGCTTGTTCCATCATGGATAGGGGTAACATGTAAATGTACCAACATCAATAACTGTTCCCTCACATGGAGTGAAATATGAATGTCCCAACAAAATGCTTGCTCTCTCATGGATAGGGGTAACATTTTAATGTCCCAACATGATGTTTGTTCCCTTACAGATAGATGTAACATGTGAATGTCCCAACATATATTTGCTCCTGCATGCATAAAGGTACCATGTAAATGTTCCATCATATGCTTCTTCCCTCATGAACTAACATGTAGATGTCCCAACATATGCTTGTTTGCTCATGGACAGGGGTTAAAGTAAATGTCCCAACATAATGCTTGTTCCCTAATGGATAGGGGTAATGCATAACTGTCCCAACATGTGCTTGTTCCCTCATGGACACAGATAAGTTTATGACCCAACATATGCTTGCTCCCTCAGATAGATGCAACATGTAAATGTCCCAACATATGCTTCTTCTCTCACGAATAGGGGTAACATGTAAATCTCAAAACATTTGCTTGTTCCCTTATGGACAGAATTAACATGTAAATTTCCCAATATATTCTTGTTCATTCACGGATAGAGGTAACATGTCAATCTCCAAAGCACATGCTTTTTCCCCTCACCGATACGTTCAACATGTAAATGTCCCAACATAATCCTTGTTCCCTCATGGATAAGGGTAAAATGTAAATATCCCAATATATTCTTATTCCCTCTTGGATAGGAGTAACACATAAATGTCCCAACAATGTTTGATCCCTCATGGATGGGGTAACCTGTAAATGTTCCAACATATGTTTATTCCCTCATGGGCAGGTGTAACACAAAAATGTCCCAACATATGTTTGTTCCCTCACAGATAGAGGTAACATATAAATGTCTCAACATAATACTTGTTCCTTCATGGATCGTGATATCATGTAAATATCCCAACATAATGCTTGATCCCTCATTGATAGGGGTAGCATGTAAATTAAAGTATAACTTTATTGGGATTCAGACCATACAACAAAAAGTGCACAGCTGAAAGAAATTACATTTCAAAACAAATACACAAACAATACAACCACAGAGTCCAACAAACAAGAAAAAAATCGGAGACAGCCGCAGGCACAGAAGCGTCTTCAATCATGCTCAATACATCATGATGGTGATAGCAGCGACCACAGATATCCTCCCATTCTCACCACGACTAGCTTCATCTTAAACCATCAAAAACTCCAGTCTCAGTCCAGTCTACTCTGACAACAAAAAATCCTTAGATCTGGATTAATCAATCAGTCAACATACAAAAAAATGGGTTACTGGTACCTGCAATTTAGTGAGTTGCCATCAATGAAGGCCTGAACAGCCATAAAAGTACAGTTGTGTACACTTTCCCATAAATGTAGATGTTCGAGTGTATTCACTGTTGCAGTCCTAACAAATGAGTTATCTGGCTCCCAGTAGCCCTCAGTTGGTCAGAATACCAAAAGTAAGTAAAAATGACATCAGTTGCAGTCAGTTGTAAAGGACGTCAGGGTGTCAGATACAAAAGGAGGCAGCTGACGTCACTTCCTCAGTCTTTTTTGCCATAATAGTCAGGAGCCCCCAGAAAATAAGGCTTAAACCAAAAAACAATTTGACAAATAAAAATTAAGCCTGTACCTCAAGAAAAGAGAATAGGAGAGGAACACAAAAAGGGGGAAGGAGGGAGGAAAACCAGGACTGCAACAGTGAATACACTCGAACATCTACATTTATGGGAAGTGTACACAACTGTACTATGTTCATCGTGTTTCACTGTTGCAGTCCTAACAAATAAGTTGATTACCAAAGAACAAAAAAGGGGGGAGGAACCAACAGCATCAAGGGTTGGAGATAATGCCCTGCAGCACCACAGTGGCAAACCCTGCCCTGGCTCTGGAAAACAGAGGCAAATTATAATGCTTTGTGAAAGTGTGAACAGACCACCATGTGGCAGTCTCCAAAATGTCTTTAGTAGGGAAATCCCTTAGATAAGCTGCAGAAGAAGCCGCTCTAGTAGAGTGGGTCCTAACCCCTTGAGGCAGAGCTTTGCCATGAAAGGAATAACAAAAAGTAATGCAATGTGCAATCCATTTAGAAATGGATTGCTTAGAAATAGCCTTACCCTGGGCTCCAGGGGCAAAACTGACCAATAACTGTGCTGATTTCTGAAGGTCCTTGGTCCTGTCCAGGTAAAACCTGAGCTGTCTGTGCACATCAAGAATATGTAGGATCCTTTCACCTCTATTGCAAAGATTAGGAAAGAAGGTAGGAAGGTGTATGGACTGATTAAGAGTCAGGCTGGAAACCACCTTAGGCATAAAGGAGGTTATTAGTCTTCAGAGAAACTCTATCTGCATGGAAAATAAGAAAAGGCCCCACGGCCATCAAAGCTTGCAGCTCCGAAACCCTCCTTGCTGAAGTTATACCCAAGAGGAAGGCAGTCTTCCAAGAGGGAAACTTTAAATCTGTAGAGGCAGGTGGCTCAAAAGGAGGAAGAGCGAGTTTCTCCAGAACAAAATTAAGATCCCAGGCTGGAGTAGGTTCTGGGAGCTTTTAAATTGCAAGCACCTCTGAGAAACATTTTTATCAGGAGATGAGAGAAAATGGGCTGTTCAAGAGAACAATGAGCAGAGATAGGTGAAGCATGGATCTTGATAGAGGAAAAAAAAAAAGACCACCCTGAAGCAAATTAGCCAGGTATTCCAGGGATCAGAGGAAGGGTAGGTTGAGAAGCAGACTCCCCTCTAGCCTGTATCCATTGAGAGAACCTTTCCCATTTGCCAGCATAGGATTTCCTAGTGCTAGGCCTCCTGGTCTCCCTCAGCATGTCAACCACCTGTTGGGAAAGGGAGGAAGAAAGGGAAGGAGTCATACAATGAGCCATGCTGCCAAATGGAGAGACTAAAGATGAGGATGTAAAATGTTTCCCCTTTCCTGAACCAAAAGATCTGGCTTCAGAGGAAGATGCCAAGGAGGAAGATGGGAGAGACTGTGAAGCAGCTGATACCAATGCTGTCTGGGCCAGTCTGGACCTATGACAACAGTCCTTGGAAGTTCATCCCTGATCTTCACTAATACTCTGGGAAGAGGAGGGAAGGTGTACACGGATAGCAACGTCCAAGGGAAGGACAGAGCATCCACTTTCCAGGTTCTGCTGTGCTGCTGTCTGGTGCAAAAGAGAGGTAGCAGATGGTTGTCTGGGGAGGAGAAAAGATCCACCTGAGGAGTGCTCCAACGTTGAATGATGCTGTAAAAGACTGCTATGTTCAGCTGCCACTCATGAGGATGCAGGCTTTGCCTGCTCAGATGGTCCGCCAGAACATTGAGCCTTCCTGGAAGAAACTGAGTTAGGAGATGCAGGTCCAGGGATGCTGCCATGGACCAAAGATTCATGCTTTGCCTGCACAGGGGGTAAGAGTGAGTCCCCTCCCTGCTTGTTGATGTACCACATGACCATGGTGTTGTCTGTCCTGATGAGCAGGGTCCCTGGAGAAAGAAGATGCTTGAAAGCTAGTAAGGCCTATTGGACTGCCATCAACTCCTTTAAATTTATGGGCAAGTGCATCTGCTGGGCGTTCCAACATCCCTGTATGCATCTGCCATCCATGTGTGCTCCCCACTCATAGTCCGATGCGTCCGTGGTAAGAACTTGAGTGGCAGGAGGTGGGCGAAAAGGCATGCGTTTGTTTTGTAGACAGGCTGCTGCCCACCATAGAAACTCTGTAGACATGGAAGCAGAGGAATCATCATATCCAGGTCCTGTGTGCGTTGACACCAAATGTTTTTAAGGTACCATAGCAATTTCCTCATATGCAGTCTTGCGTATGGAATCATGAGAATACAAAATGCCATGAATCCCAGAGCTTGCAGGGAGCTGGGACAGGCTTGCCAAGTCCTTGAAGTAAACTGAAAGAGTTGTCTGCTTCTCCTGGGTGAGATATATCATCTGGGCAGCTATGTTCAGACTTGCTCCCAGGAATGTTATCTCCTTGTATGGTACCATTTTTGATTTTTCCACATGCAGAGTGTAACCCAGGGAAGAGAGAAGAGTCTCTATGAATTCCAGATCCTTTAATAGCTGTACCTCTGAACTTGCTTGAATCAGACAGTCACCCATGTACAGGTAAATCTGAACTTTCTTCTGCCTGCAAAAAGCAATAACTGGGACCAGGCACTTTGTGAAGACTCTGGGAGCAGTAGATAAGCCAAAGGACAGCACAGAGAATTGTTAATGTTGCTCGCCCACTCTGAAATTAAGGTACTGCCTGCAACTTTCCCTGATAGGAATGTGAAGATAAGCCTCTGAGATCCAAGGTTACCAGCCAGGAATCCTTTTCTAGCAGTGGTAGCAACTAATGCAGAGTAAGCATTTTGAACTTTGGAATTACTAGAACAGAGTTCAGAATGGAAAGGATCCAGGATAGGACGCCAGGTGCCTTCTTTTTTAGAATTAGGAAAAGCCTGGAATAAAAGCCCTGGCCTACCTGCTGAGCAGGAACTGATTCTATTGCTCCAGGAAGAGATGGACAAAATTTGTTTTTCTACTTCTGCCCTTTGGTTTGGAGGAACATCCAGGAATCCCTTGGGAGCTGGAAAGGTGTGGAAAGAAAACTTGTGCACTAGGGACATCATTCTGAGCACCCATATGTCGTCTGTGATAGTAGCCCAGACATCTGCAAAAAGGGCCAACCTTCCCCTAAAGGACTCTCCCAGCAAGCAAGAACAGGCAGAAGTTGTAAAAAGTAATTGACAGTGTTTTGACTTGAGATACAGGCTTGGAGCTTCCCCCTTTAGAAGTGGAAACCTTTGAGGGGTAAGCCCCCTGGCCCCTAGAAGATTTGTAACCTCTAGTCCTGGAACGGTACTGTCTACTGGTATCAGGAAAGGTCCAACTCTTGGAAGGATAATTCCTGCTAAAGCGAGGAGGATGAACTTGCAGGAAAATCCTTAACAGTGTGCATGGACTTGGTTTTATCCCCCATCTTCTTCAGTACCTCCTCTGCTTTGCTGCCAAAATGGACTTGGTCTTATCCTCCATCATCTTCAGTACCTCCTCTGCTTTGCTGCCAAAAAGACTGTCTTTATGCAAAGGTACATCCAAAAGCTTAGCCTTGACAGGTTCTGGTAGAGGCTGTTCTCTGAGCCAAGCATGCCTTCTAATAACAGATCCAGTAGCCATAGCCCTGCTGGAGGCCTCAAGGATGTCAAAACCACAATGCAAAGAATGCTTATTGACCAGACTGGTGGAATTCAGTAAATCCTGCATGTCTTTACTCTCTTTCAAAAGAGGTACACTTGCTATCCTAGATTTAATAGCCTCCAAGGTGTGCTGCTGGTACTTCAGCATATGAAATAGACAATTGGTAGCCCTAATAGCTAGGGTGGCAGAGGTATAAACCTTCTTGCCCCACCTATCTAGGTTCCTAGAGTCCCTGTCAGAGGGAAAAGGATTCCTGGTAACAGTGGCCTTAACTCCTTTAGGGCCCTGATAAATAACCTCTGGATCTGCCAACAGATTCCTGAAAAGAAACAGATGAGAATAAGGGACTCTAGTAACTGTCAGGTTTCCTGGGAGCAGGAGGAACCGAATTTAGAGACAAGGAAATTTCCAGAAAAACATCATCAACAACTTCCAACACAGGAGGAATAGCAAAACGCTAATGCTGTGATAAATCCAGAAACTCCCTAATCTGTTTATTGGATTAGGGATAATCCTGACTTTCCCATTTAAAATGTTCTCTGTGGGTATTTCGAGTATCATCAAAAGAGAAATCCTCTGGAGGAGAGGCTGAAGGGATGGACTCCTCTGCATCTGTATCCTCAAAAGGAGAAAAAGCCTGAGAAAATTCCTCTTCATCAGCAGAAATGCTGGAAGAATCAGAACCTGAGCAGGAGAAACATCCCTACTCCTTTTAGAAGGAGGAGGCTGAGAACCCCTAATAAGAGTCAACAAATCATTAGCTATTTTAACCATTTGGGATTGAGGGGAACGAGAAGCAGCTTTAGCCTGCCTTTTCACAGGCTTACGAATGGAAGATTTACCTACAAGCCTGAAGGACTCGGAAGGCCTGGCAACCACCGAAGTTGCAGCAGAGGTTGAAGGAAGAAGTTTGCTGTCAGAATGCAAAACGGAGGCCTTGGACACCAGAGTCAGCTTAGCGGCTATGGCTCCAGCTGAAGTGGCGACAGGTCGGAAGACAAAACGGAGGCCGAAGGCCTAGGGGACTCGGATTCAATCAAGGCCTGCAGTTGTACATCTGCGGACTGCAGGGACTGCAAAGACGTCTCACTGGCTACCACCTGACTGACTACCAACTTAACCTCATCTGAGGACTTAGCTTTCTGAGGCCTGTCGCAGTCCTTATCCTTAAGTTTCTTTGGAACATCCGAAGCCTGAAGACCGGCGGACACCATACCAATGAACTTAGGCCAAACTCCAAAATGCCTAGCCAAAATCTTAGCCCGACGATGGATAGTACGCGGATTAAAAGAGGCACAGAGATCACACTTGGGAATGTCGTGGTCAAGGCCAAAACAAATAATGCAATAGGAATGAAAATCTCTATGGGGAATCTGCTTTCCACAGGTAAGGCAATTAACTTTTTCTGACATTTGTTAAGGCAAGAAAAGAGGATCCCAACGGGGTACTTAGCTGTAGTAGACTTCAACTCTTGTAGTCGGAAACCAACAAAGGTAAACTGACGACCGGCACTCGTGCATGAAAAGCTTCTGCTTCGAGCTCTGTGGCAAGGAAGACTAAGGAAGTGACGTTGGCTGCCTCCTTTTGTATAGGATGCCCTGATGTCCTTTACAACTGATGGCAACTGACGTCACTTTTACTTTCCTTTGGTATTCTGGCCAACTGAGGGCTACTGGGAGACTGCAACAGTGAAACACGATGAACATCAATCTTTTTCCCTCTTGGTTAAGGCTAAAATGTAAATGTCCCAACACATGCTTGTTCCCTCATGGATAGGGGTAACATGTAAATGTCCCAGCATATACTTGTTCCCTCGTGGATAAGGGTAACATAAAAATGTCCCAACACATGCTTGCTCCCTCATGGACAGGGGTAACATGTGAATATCTCAAGATAATGCTTGTTCTCTAATGGATAGATGTAACATGTAAATGTCCCAACATACTTTTGCAACTGCACGGATAAGGATACCATGTAAATGTTACATCTGCTTCTTCCCTCATGAATATCAGTAACATGCAGATGTCCCAACAGATGTTGGTTCGCTCATGGATAGGGGTCACATGTAAATGTCCCATCATATGGTTGTTCCCTGATGGACGTGGATAACAAGCTAATGTCCCAACATATGTTTGCTCACTCACAGATAGGGAGAACATTTAAATGTCCCAACCTAATGCTTGCTCCCTCATGCATAGTAGTAACATGAAAATGGCCCATCATAATGCTTGTTCTCCCACGAAAAGGGGTAACATGTAAATGTCTCAACATAATGCTTGTTCCCTCATGGATAGAAGTAACATGTAAATTTCCCAACATAACCTTGTTCATTCACATATAGGGGTAACATGTAAATGTCCCAATATAATATGTGTTCCCTCATGTATAGGGGTAAAAATGTATATCTCCCATCATAATGGTTGTTCCCTCACTGATGGGGGTAACATGCAAATTTCCCAACATTTGCTGCTTCTTCCTTTATAGATAGGAGTAATGTGTAAATTTCCCAGCATATGCTTGTTCCCTCATGGAGGGGGTAACATGTACATGTCCCAACATAAGGGTTATTCCCTGATGGAAAGGAGTAACACATAAAAGTTGAAACATATGCTTGTTCCCTCGTGGGTACGGATAATATGCAAATGTCCCAACATATGCTTGCTCCCTCGTGGGTACGGATAATATGCAAATGTCCCAACATATGCTTGTTCCCTCATGGATAGGGGTAACATGTAAATGTCCCAACGTATGCTTGTTCCCCTCATGGATAGGAGTAACATGTAAATGTCCCAACGTATGCTTGTTCCCTCATGGATAGAGGTAAGATGTTCATGTCCCAGCATAATGCTTGTTCCATTTATCTCTTGGTTAATCATACATAAAAAATAAGGGTAGAAACTACCATGAAAATGTAAGGCTTCTTTAGATTCTCACAATCTATAACCTTGTAAACATCTTTATTTTCTCACAAGACTATGCCTATACATAGTACATTTTCACAGACTTAATGAGTCACATAGAATAAGATTAGTTATTGGTTTTAGAAGATTTTTGTCTTTAAGCCGGAAAAACAGAGTTAACCAAGTTACCAAAAATCTGTCTGCCGTGACAACTAACACAGTTCCAAGAGTGATGATAAAGATGCTGCCCAGTCTAAGTGGCAAGAGCATGTACAACATCTATCTCCTTCTAGATGTTTTAAGATGGTTAATCCATTTTTAATACAAAACTCACAAACTGTGATTAAAACATACCAATTTAAGTAAAAGCATTGCCCAATAATCTGACAGATGGGAAAAAATTACTCCAAATAGGATGCACCTTGTTATGACTTCATAACTCTGTAATCTGACACACTGCATGTAAGCATATACCAGAGTGATGTAACCCCTCCCCTCCAGTTTACTGGCCATGAATTATTCCACACTTCTAAAACTGATGATCTGACCAACAAGCTCTGTAACAAAACAAGTCTAATCTAAACTTGGTAAGGACAGAGACGGACGGTGAAATTCACACTCATTACATTTGAACTCAGCAGACACGGTCACCACCTTCCCACAAGCACTGTAAAATGGGATTCATAGACATATGCTGCACAGAGGTGCAATCCCCAAAAAGTCACAGAGGCAGTATGAAGATGAATTTGTAATGACATTTAAATGAGGAGATGGATGCAAATACTGCCCCAGTAGCATGATAACAGGGTTCCTTTCCCACCTTTTTGAATTCAACCAAGAATCCAGCAGAAGGAGGCAGAAGTGAAACCAAGATTCTTTTATTCCACCACAATGAGCACGTTTGTCTGAATTACATGGACTTCATCAGAAAAACTGCCATTGTGCACATAACTCTAAATACAAGTAAGAAGTCACGTGTCAAGTTAACAAAGAAGCTAGTTTGTGTCCTCTGCAGTAACAGCCCTTTACTGTTTTTTGAAAAACCATACACATTGTAAACTTCAGTCAAAAATACAATCAATTTTGTGTAACCTGAATAGTTTTTAATAATATCTCTAAAGCATATATTAGTGTGCAAAATACAGTAAACCTCTAAAAGCCTTAATAAATAAGCAGGTTTAGTTCTCTTAGTTTTCCCGCTGCAACATCAGTCACATAATTGGCACTTGGCCAGGTATTCCACTCCCTTTGAGTAACAAAAAAAGTACACCCTAGGCATTACCAACCATGCTGACCTAGGTCCCCAAGGGAGTCCAAGTGATTATTATTTAGAGTACAAAGAACTCAAATGGCAGATTAGATATAATGCCACAGAACCACCAGCTTTTAATTATTTTTAGCTAGATTAACCTTCATATAGGGACTTGAACAGCTATCACCACAATAACAGTATGCAATGTCTTCTGGGTTATGCTAGATGTACTGCTCTGTCATTATGGTTATGGGTTTATGTCATTTTTAATTTCTTTATTTTTTCTTATTGTTATTTGGATCTATAATGTATCTATATATTTACAAACACTTGTGAATTTCTGTATGCAGACACTACTGTACTGTTTAGAATACACGTTCACTGGCAGGTACTAGGCTACTGGCCCTAGGGCCTATAAAAGCCTAGCCAAATGGTACCCTGGCTTTTGCCACCCAAGAAAATTATTTTCCTGTGCCCCTGTCAAGCAGAGCCACAGAAGTGATCCCCGGGGTGAATTTCTTATCTCCCATCCAAACATCAAGATTTTTCTTGAAGAGTACTAATGGGGAGCTTTGTTTGATATAGATAAGTAGTTTTTGAGTATGGGAAGTCTCTGGGACATGAATCTATCCCTCCAGCACATTCTGTTTATTGTGGTGACGAGGTTTAGGTCCCTAGAGCATGTAGCTCAGAGGGACTGGGATTTCTTTAAATGGAGCATGTCCAACAGCTCTAGGTTTGACATAGCTTTGTATGTTAGGCAGAGATTGCCTCTGAGTAGGTGATATGGGACAGAGTAAAGCTGGAGTTTTTTTGAGACAGTCTACGTAGGGCATCTGTTTGAGGCCGATAATCTTCTTTGTGAGGTATTTCTGTGGCCTTTCCAGTTGTTATAGATGTCTTGTGAGGTACATACCAAAAGGGGCGTTGTACTCTATATAATGGGTCTACTGAGAGATAAGTAGGGGGGAACAATGACCTCTTTTTTCCTGGATGAGAAACCTTTTGTGATGAGGTGTGCCACGTAGACGGATTGCCTGACTACTGTGGCGATGTGATTATCAAAGGAGAGACTACTGTCCACCTGTGTCCCAAGGTCTCTTATCACACTTTTGGTGTTAAGTAGACTACCACCTATGTGGTAGTTCATGGGTACAGAATTTTTACCAAAGGGGATGACAATGCACTTTTTGGCATTGAGCTTGAGGCCATGGCTTTGACACCAGACATCTGTCTCAGTGAGGTCCTTTTGTAGGATGTCCACATCTTTAAGAGTTTTGATTATGGCTCTTAGTTTGCAGTCATCTGCAAACATTTTTAGCCAAAGACCTTCTGTGTTAGCCTGTACTTCAGAGAAGTAGATACTAAACAGGAGAGGACCTAATACTGAACCCTGTGGTACTCCACTTGTCACTGGTCTGAAGTTGGATTTAGAGTCAGCTACTTTCACAGCGTGGGTTCTATCAGTGAGCCAGTGGGAAATCCATCTTGTGACATAGGGATTTATACCTAATATAGTGAGTTTATCTATAATTCCAGAGTGGGGGATGGTGTCAAAAGTCTTGGCGAGATCTAGATAGGCTGTGTGAACCACCTAGCCCTCATCTACAGCTTTGGTGACTGTTTCAAAGAAGTCTATCAGGTTTAGGAGACATGATCTGCCTTTTACAAACCCGAACTGGGTAGGGTCCAGAGTTTGGCGATTACCAGTGTCATTGTTTATAGGTTCCATGGGGATACGTTCCATAGCCTTGCAGACCAGGCTCGTCAGGTTAATGGAGGGATAGTTCCCGGGGATCATGGTGGCTCCCCCTTTGTGGAGTGGGATAACCATTGCTGTGCACCATTTAGTGGGCACAAAGCCTGAGGTGAGGCTATGATTGAACATGGTACTTAGGTGGGGTGCCAGTTCGTTCTGTAGTTCATGTAGAACGCAGCCTGGGACGTTGTCAGGTCCCATGGATGCTGTGTTCTTGGCTTTGGAAAGTGTGTTTTTTACCTGTGCAGCCGTGATTACAGGAACTTTGCATTCTTCCGGTATAGAGATGGGCCCTTTAGGGGATGAGAGAGGGGGGTAAAGTTAGCACTGAACCTATCTGCCAGGATGTTGGCAATATCAGTTGGTCTTGTATATTTAGTGCCATTGTGCTGTAACTCAGAGCAGATCTGAGTGTTGCCACTGAGATTCTTGACATAGCTATAGTATTTGCTTTGTGGTGGTCTTTAGAAATAAGTGGCGATTTTGTTTTCGTAACTAGCTTTGGAGGATTTTATGAGGGATCTCAGCTTCTTACTGAGGCTGATCAGGGAGTATCCTCAATCATGGGATTTTACTCTTTTTTTTGCAACAGTTTCTTTCTTCTGTTGTAGAGTTTGTTTATGGCAGGCGACCACCAGATTGGCTTCCTTTTTTTGGAGGACAGCATCTTGGTTCTGTTAGGGATTGCACGATCCATGCACTCATGTAAGTGCTTATAAAGTGCAATTGTATAGGATTCAGCAGTCATCCCTATATTGTCTGTCAGCATGGGTGTCGTGAAGTTTGCCACTTCTGTCTTAAGAAGCATGAAGTTGGCTTTGGAGACAATTTTTACGGTGGTTTCCCTAATAGGGGGTGGGGGTGGGATGTGGATGTCTAGGGTGATTCACTTGAGGTCGGATTTGACCAATGAGGAATTGACCTCTGGTGTGGAACACCAGTTGCCCAGGTTGGTAATGACCAGGTCTAAGATATTGCTGCCCCTGGTGGGGGTGTGGATAAGTTGATCCAAGGCGTTGGAATTTATGAATTCCAGAAAACGTTGAGCACAACAGTTGGTACACAAGTAGTTTTCCCAGTTAATGGTGGGGTAGTTGAAATCACCCATTATTAGTGTGTTAGGTTGCACCGTAATATTTTCCAGTGTATCAAGAAATGAGGAGTGGGAATCCTGGGGCATGGTAGGGGATCTGTAGCAAGCTACAATTTGGATTGTGGACTTGCCCAGAGTTAGTTGTACTTAGATAATCTCGGGGACATTATGCTGAGCAACTAGCCTGGAGGTGTGGATATCCTTAATGAATATGGACACGCCTCCAGCTTTAGTGCTTCAGTTCAGGTTAGGTGGCTGAAAGGTGTGGTATGAATTATAGCCTGGTAATGCAGGGGTGCTCTCTGGAGCCTTGAACCAGGTCTCTGTCACTGCACAGATGTCGATGTTCTCCATTTTATGGAGTGCCTCGAGTGAGTGCATTTTGAGGTTTAGCCTTCTAGCATTAAGTAGCATTACCCTCAGATTTTGTTTGCTTGTACCTGTTATGGTGGTGAATTTGTCATTTGAATCTTGCCTAAAAAAGGCACTATAGGAGTGGCAAGAGCCTTAGCCAGTATCCAGAATCCCAAGGGTGACAGGTGCAGGCCATCTCTGGCAAAGCATCGTGGTCTGTCAGTCATGTCATCCCAGGCAGACAGATACTGGATCCTCTTAGAATGACACCAGAAGCTTAGCCAATTGTTGGTCAATAATTTTGTCTTTGCACTGTGATGATATTCTGGATGATGGCAGGATGCTACCCAGGGCTAGGGTCATACTTGCCTTGGCTACAAGATCGGACAGCTCCTCCATGTCTCTTTTCATGTTAATCCACAGAGGTACGTCTCCGGTCATTCACACCAACATGGACAATGACAGAGTCATATTTGTACTTGTTGTGGAGTGACCTGAGTGCATGCGTTATGTGATGGATCTTGGCACCTGACAGGCAGCTGACAGTAACTTTCTCCTTGTTTAGTCTGGTGATGGGAACATCAGTGTGCCTGACTATAGAGTGCCTTACTATAGAGTCACCTATGACTAGAGTGTTTGGTACATTGTTATGCCTTATGGGCTGTGGTTGAGTGGCACACTGAGTTTGTGGGCTATGTGTCATTTAGGTTGTGTTGGAGGGTGGAGGTTGCTTGCGTTTCTATTTTGGAGGTCCTGTTGCTTGAGTAGATTTTTTTTTGAGAGCCTCCGCGAATGTAGGTGTGTGTTTTGTGTCTCTGTGTGTGTGTTTTAGTGGTGTAGATTTTGAGGGACTATGTGATGAGTGTGGTGTGGTGCAAGTGTTTACCTGCTCCTCTTGACTGCCTAGTCCAGTCTTGGGTGAAGAGAGCTTTGCTTCCAGTTTGGCTATATAAGTGCATCTCTCACAGGTTGTAGTGTTGGGTGGTAGGAGGAGAGGGTTGTCTGTGTACATGAGGCAATTGTTGCATTGCCCCAAGATGCCCAGATTCATCAGGTAGACAGGAGAAAACACCAGGAGCTGACCCTTAGACATGCCTGGATAGGTGCTTATGTATTAAGTACTAAAAACTGTTTTCCTCTAGACAAGTGAGGAAAGTTGAGTACTGTAGTAATTTGTAGCTTATTTAGTGCTAACAATGACATCTGAACAAGTGCTGAGCTCAAAGAAACAGATTTGAGTGCTGAAACTAGAAACCTGGCTAGTTCTAAGAAACAAAATTAAGCTAGAAGGCTTCCCTCCAACACAGAAAGGCTTGGGGGCTCAGAAGCTTACAAACGGTCCTGGATACAGCAAATCTGTATCTGGACTAGACAACTTACAGGAAAGGCAAAAAAGCTTAGAAAAAAAAATTTTTTTTGTAAAGTGGAAAGGGGAAATGAGGAGCAGAAACTAACTGGGTTGGTCTTCTCAAATGTTCTCCCTGGATTAGGTAGAATTGGGAGGAGTGTCCCAGATCAAATTTACAATAGGGGCGGGCAACTGCAAGCCACCAAGTATAAAAACAGGATACCAAAAGAGAGGGAGGGTGGGAAACAAAAATCAGAACAAACAAAACCAACCAGATGCTTAACAATTGAAGAAAATTTCTAGTTAATACCTCACACACAGTGAGACTAGCTAGCAAAGTATATGCAGACAACAAAAGTGCTATAAAATAGGATACCTGTTATAGATCACAGATTAGTTGGCTCAGAGCCCTTCCTCCGACTTCCTCCAATTAGCTCAGTGTGAAATGGCAGACTTCTTAAGTAACAGTTGAAACCTGAAACAACTTTAAAAAAAGCTTGAAAGAACCAACGAGGTGCTTACTCCAAGGTGTACTCCAGGCAACCCAAGTCAGCCAATGACCACAAACAATTCACTTGTGGTTTATTCATGATTTTACAAAGGTAAAAACAAAGTTTAGGAATTGCTGTTCAAGTATTCATCCTTTGTCAGTTATATTCTGTTAACTATACTTGTTTAATAATTAAGGCTTTTAGAGGTTTGGTGTGTTTTGCACACTAATAACAAGGGCTTTAGAGTTTTTAAATTTATGAAAAAGTATTCAGGCTGCACAAAAAATTGATTGTATTTTTATAGTTGAACTTTACATGTGTATGTCTTTTTCAAAAAACTGTAAAGAGCTCTTTAAATTGCAGAGAGGGCACACTCACCAGCCTCGTTAACTTGACACGTGACTTGCTACTTGTATTTAAAGAGCTGTGTGCACATTGGCAATTTTTTCTGATGACTGCCAGGGTTGGGAGGGTGGCCTAATGGTTAAGGTGTTTGCCTTACAAACACAAGGTGCAGAGTTTGAGTCTCACAAGGGATAATTGGTTAGGATTAAAATGTCTCGCAAGGGCAGTTAGCCTAGTACTAATCTATGAACCCAAGTCTATGTAATTTGCAAGAAAGTGCTCATTATTGTGGAATAAAATAATCTAGGTTTCACTTCTGCTTCCTTCTGCTGGATTCTTGGTTGGATTACTTCACTTTTTGTTACTTTTTGAATTCAGAGTTGCAATTTGCTAAACGAGTGCTTGTTCACATACGTTATATAAAGGCAAGAAATGCCTTTTCTAGTCACTTTGCAATTGGCAAAGATGCTCTGTTTTCCTGTGAATCTTGCTGTTTCCCACTCTGGGGTGCATGTCTCCAATGTACTGCAACCCAGTCAATGGAGTGGCATTCAGAGGTCTCAGAGGAAGCATTATAAGCAAAGAATAACGTGTTATAACTTTAAGAAGCAGGAGGCGCCTGGTTGCTTTTGAAGAGACAAGGATAGTTTAAGGGTTACCTACTAGCTTTTGAAGAGACCAATACAGTTTAAGTCTTTGTTGAACTTGCATGGTCCTCAAACAAATGTGGGGGGGACTGCATGACCTTCTTTTTCCTGCATATAAAAAGGTATGTCATTTCTTCACTATAGTTGCCACAGGATCCTTTTAGAGAGACAATGGGGACACATTGGGTATCTCTTGGACTTCTACACAGTGCAACAGTTTCTCGATATACTGCTCACCCATGTAGATGAGCATATCTAATTCCCAGTGTCACCACAGGACTGAGCAACTACCATGCGTACCTTCTACAGACTAGAATGCTTTCTTGACATACATGCTGCAACAGATTGCGCCCATGTGGCTATTAGGGCCCCAACCATACACCATGGTGGAGAGTGGTACTGTAATAAGATGACTCATTCCATCAACTGCCAGGTAGTGTGTGATGCATGTGGCTGTATCACCAACATACTGTCCCCTGCATCCTACCAGTACCCATGATTCACAAGTTCATGTACTGCCAATATCTGCATGGTAGGATACTACATGGACATCTACTAGGTAAGTGCACCCTAAATTTAGTGCTACAACAGCTAATTTTCCATACACTAAGGTAATGAATAACCATCCTGTCCTCATGCTCTCCTCATTTTTTCATATGATGCAGGTTGCCCAGTCAAACCTTAGCTAATGACAGCAGTCCATAATCCATATGCAGCTGCTAAAGAGCGATATAATACTATCTTGTCCCAAACACAGAGACAGTCAGCGAGCAAGTGTTTGGCCCACTTAAAGCCTGTTTCTGCTGCTTAAACAAGAACAGACACCAGACTCTTTATGGCTTACTGCAGTCTGGAACAAAAGTAGTAGGGGAAGACATACATGCAGGAATCAAGAACCAGTGAGAATGAAGTTACTCTGTGACCACAAGCAGGACTCAGTAGAAACATGTTTTCAGTTTTATTCAATAGTTTAACTCTTGTCAAGGTAAAGGACATGTTCAAAACTGAATACAACTCGCGAGATTGATGGTAATTGAAAAATAAAAGCACCAGGTTAAAAATCATTTTTAGTATTAAACAGAAGAATTTATGTAGTAAAAATGATATAGACGGTATATAGTCAAGGCAAAAACAATAGTAATAAAGCTATTTCTAGATAATTCTTAATGGCATAAAGCTGTAGTTAAAATATCTGTCCATTACTAAAATACATTATAATTTTGCAGCTCTCAATTTTAAGCAGCAGCTAATTGAAATACAGTCAGTCATTTAGCCCTGGGGGTGTTCCTGCATCCAAATCAAGCTGCCAGGTAACTTCTCTGACCTCAATACTTGGCTCCCAAGGCCCTTAGGGGTAAACTGGGACATTTTCCAAAATGCAGAACAAATATTCTTCTGTGTTGCATTTTAAAGTGTGTATATAAAAAAGAATTAGTCTCCTTCCCCTTCTTGGTCATATCATATAAATGTTCATATCTCTTTTTCCCGAAATTTTTTTCAGTTTTCCAGACATAAAAGGAAGTAAAGTTTCTGCATTTATCCAGGTATATCACCCTTTATTGCTACAGTTATAAAATTTTGTAGCCCTTATTGTTCACCTTCTTGCCTGTATGTCAGTGGTTTCACTTTCGGCTACAAATTTACATTAATGGCAGTAGCCCAATTAAAATGTTCCCAACTGTTTCTTAGAAATGTTTTCTTCCTTTTGTTTCACAACTTTTCTTTGATCTTATTTCCTTTGCTGTATAAAAAAAAGCAGGTTTCTTACCAAATACCTATCAACCTCTTAGTACAGGAAAACAGCACAAGGCCTAAAATAATGGGGGGATAAAGGCCAAAAAATATCAACAAAATTTTAATACTTTTCTTATAAACTTAGAAATGCTGCTAGAATAACAAGATTTGTGTTGATATGCATTTTTGGAAGGATATGAAGTCTAAAATGCAAAGGTATGCAATTATGTAGTGACTTCAGTTCTCAGTGATTTGCCAGAAATCCACATATTTTATGAGAGAGAGACCAAAAACATAAATAAAAAATCTAGACATTCTGCAAAAATCTGGACAGTTGAGAGGTATGCAATCTACTTCCTACCTCAGGAAAGTGAGAAAAAAATCTTCCAGTTGATGTTTAAAGATATGCTTAGTTGCCAAGGATTCTTGGTTGTAATTTTGGACCAATAGCTTTTTCAAAGATCTTGCTTGTAAAAGATACCGCGATATTACTATTTTCACATATGCTTTGCATGTCTGACTAATGGTTCAAACTAGGTGCCCCGCCCCTGGATAATTTTATCCAGTATGTCATTTAACATTTTTAAGGGATAACCTCTGTCCAGAAACATATTAGATAAAACTTCTCACTCTGGTTAGATACATTTCTTAACTCAATACCATCCTGGCCTGAAAGTACTTGGAAAAATGCATATAACAGCTCCTAGCCTTTTTACATGATAGCCAATTACCTTCTTCTACCCAATATGGCATTCAGCATCAACACATCACCAAATCTGCCCTACTACATTTCCTATATACCATTAATCAAAGTAAAAACTCGAGTAATTTTGTCTCCACCCATTTTTCTGGACTTGTCAAAAGCCTTTGGTATGGTCATACATGAGCTACTGCTCCAAAGACTGAACCTTATAGGCCCCAGAACTCCCTCAATTAGCTGATTCACCAGCAACCTAAAAAATCACTCCCAGTCTTTAAAATGGAATGACTCCCACTCTACCTTCCTTCCAAATCACTACACAAGTGTTACAGCGCTCCATATCTGGGTCAATACTTTTCAGTATCTTCAGTAATGACAAGCGCAAGGAATAAAAACGTACCCAATAATACAATACAATTATTTTACTTTACTTTGCTCAGCCACAAATCTTCCCTCCTTAGAAGACATCCCACAGAAAGCATTCAACTCTATAGAGGGCTGGCTAAATAAATCTCTATTGCTCTTAAACCCTGACAAAACCAAACTAATCCTATTATTTAGGTTCATAGGTAGGTACTAGGCTATCTGCCCGAGGGCATTTATAAGCCTAGCCAGTGTGTCGGCTTTCGCCGCCCCATTGATCAATTAACTGATCCTCTGTCAAGCAGAGCCAATGAAGTGATCCCAGGGGTGTATTTTCTGTTACCCAGCCACTCGTCAAGGTTTCTCTTGAAGAGTGTTAGTGAGGGGCTCTGCCTGATGTAATCTGGAATTTTATTACAAAGCATGGGGAGTCTCTAACAGGAATCTATCCCTCCAGCATGTTCTATTTATTGTTGTGGCGAGGTTTAGCTCACTAGAGCGCGTGGCTCACAGTGACTTGGATTTCTTTAGGTGGAGCATGTCCATCAATTCTGAGTTGGACATGGCTTTGTAAGTCAGGCACAGATCACCTCTGAGTAAGCGATATGCCACCGAGTACAGCCGGAGTTTTTTCAGTAGGGCTGTATAGGACATATGTTTGAGGCCAGTAATCCTCTTGTTGAGCTACTTTTGTGGTCTTTCCAGCTGTTGAAAGTGTCTTGTGAGGTACATCCCAAATGGGGCATTGTACTCTATGATGGGTCTAATGAGTGATGAGCAGAGGGGCACTATAACCTCTATTTCTAAATAGGTTCATAGGTAAGTACTAGGCTATCTGCCCGAGTGCATCTATAAGCCTAGCCAGAATGTGTTGGTTTTCGCCACTCCCTTAGATTAGTTCCCTGTGCCTTGGTCCAGCAGAGCTATTAGTTCCCTGTGCATCTGTCCAGCAGAGCCACTGCAGTGATCCCCGGGGTAAATTTTCTGTTTCCCATCCACTCGTCAAAGTTTCTCTTGAAGAGTGTTAGTGAGGGGCTCTGCCTAATGTAGATTGGAATCCTGTTCAAAGCATGGGGAGTCTCTGGGACAGGAATCTATCCCTCCAGCACGTCCTATTTATCGTTGTGGTAAGGTTTAGATCCCTAGAGTGTGTGGCTCTTGGGGATTTGTTTTTTTTTAGGTGGAGCATGTCCATCAATTCTGGGTTGGACATGGCCTTGTACGTCAGGCAGAGATCACCTGTGAGTAAGTGGTATGCAACAGAGTACAGCCGGAGTTACTTCAGTTGGGCTGCATAGGGCATATGTTTGAGGCCAGTAATCCTCTTGATGAGGTACTTTTGTGGTCTTTCCAGCTGTTTCAGGTGTCTTGTAAGGTACATCCCAAATGGGGCATTCTACTCTATGATGGGTGTGATGAGTAGAGGGGCACAATAACCTCTTTTGTTCTAGATGCAAACTCTTTTGTGAGTAGGTGGGCCACATAGGATTTTCTAACCACCTTGGCAATATGATTATCAAAGGAGAGATTACTATCTACTTGGGTCCCCAGATCTCTTATTACATTTTCTGTATTTAGGGGACTACCACATATGTGGTAGTTTGCAGGTACTTTGTTTTTTCCAAAGGGGATGACTATGCACTTTTTGGCATTTAGTTTGAGGCCATGATTTTGACACCAGGTATCTGTCTCAGTGAGACTCTTCTGGAGGATGTCTGTATCAGCTGGAGAGTCAGTTATGACCCCTAGTTTGCAGTCTTCTGCGAACTTGGTCAGCCATAGTCCTCCTGTGCTTGCCTGTACCTCTGAGAAGTATATACCGAACAGGAGGGGTCCCAGGACTGAGCCCTGGGGGACGCCACTTGTAACTGGTTTAGAGCCTGACCTAGAGCTTGCAACTCTTACTGTGTGGGTTCTATCCATGAGCCAATTGGCAACCCATCTCGTGACATAGGGGTTTATGTTCAGGCTGGTGAGCTTGTCTATAATACCAGAATGGGGAATGGTGTTGAAAGGATTTGTGAGGTCTAGGTAGGCTGTGTGGACCTCCTTTCCCTCGTCTAAAGCCTTGGTAACTGTCTCAAAGAAGTCCACCAGGTTTAGGAGGCATGATCTGCCCTTAACAAAGCCAAACTGGGTAGGGTCCAATGTTTAAAGGTTCCCAATGTCTCTGTTAATGAAATTCCATGATGATGCTCTCCATAGCCTTGCAGACCAGGCTAGTCAGGCTTATAGTTCCTGGGGTCCATTGTGGCTCCACCTTTGTGGAGCAGGATAACTATTGCTGTGTGCCACTCTGTGTGTACATAGCCTGTAGAGAGGTTGAGTTTGAACAGTTTGTTTAGGTGAGGGATTAGTTAATTTTGGAGCTTGTGTAAGACACTGCCTGGGACAACCGTCTGGTCCCATTGAAGCTGTATTTTTGGTTTGGATAGGGCTGTTTTAACCTGTGTGTCAGTGATTGCCGGAGCACTACATTCTTCTGGTAAGATTATGGGCCCTTTAGGGGGTGAGAGGGGGTGAAGTTTGCACTAAACCGGTCTGCCAGAATGTTGGCAATATCAGTCGGTTCAGTGTATTTTGTGCCATTCTGCACTAACTCAGAGCCGATCTGAGAGTTTCCACTTAGGTTCTTCACATAGCTAAAGAACGCGTTGTGGTTATCTTTGGAGTTCTTCGCAATTTTTCTTTCGAAGCTAGCCTTGGATGATTTTATGAGGGATTGTAGTTTCTTGAGGATAGTAATCAGGGATGTCTTTCCTTCTTGGGATTTTGTTCTTTTCTGCACTAGTTTTCTCCTCCTATTGTACAGCTTGTTTATGGCAGGGGTCCACCAGACTGGTTTCCTTTTCTTGGAGGAGTGAGTCTTGGTTTTGCTAAGGATAGCATGATCCATGCATTCTTGCAGGTGCTCATACAATGCCTTTGTAAGGGATTCAGCAGCTTGGACAGCGTTATCCTTTAGCATGGGGGCTTGTGAACCTTTCCACCTCAGTCTTAAGTAACGTGAAGTTTGCTTTTGAAATGTTTTTCATAGTGGTTTCCTTGATTGGGGGTGGTGGCGGAATATGGATATCCAGAGTGATTAGAGTATGGTCTGATCTATCCATCGAGGGTTTGACCTCCAGTGTAGAACACCGGTTGCCCATGTTGTTGATGACCAGGTCCAATATCTTGTCACCTCTGGTGGGGGGTGTAGACCAGTTGATCTGGGGCATTCGAGTTTATACATTCTAGGAAGCGTTGGACAAGGGAGTTAGTACTGGAGTAGTTCTCCCAGTTAATGTTTGGGTAATTGAAATCACCCAATATTAGGGTGTTTGGTAGGACCTTCATATTTTCTAGTGTTTCCAGAAATGCGGAATGGGCATCCTGGGTCATGGTGGGTGATCAGTAGCAAGCTACAATTTCAATTGCAGTTTTGTCCTTTGTTAGTTGCACATGGATGATCTCTGAGGCATTGCGCTGTGCCATTGACCTGGAGGTGTGGGTATCCTTGATGAATATGGATACACCCCCACCTTTTGTGTTTCGGTCCAGGTTCTGTGGCCAAAAAGTATGGTATGAGCTATAGCCTGGTAGTGCTGGGGTGCTCTGTTACTGCACAGATATTGATGTTCTCCATACTGAGGAGTGCCTCGCGTGCATGCATTTTGAGGTTTAGACTTCTGGCATTGAGTAGCATTACCCTCAGTTTTTGGTTACTTGCGCTATTTATGGTGGTGGGTTTGTCTTTTGAGCCTTGTCTAAAAAAGGCACTATGGGGGTGGCAAAAGCCTAGGCCAGTATTCGAAAGCTTAAGGGTGACAGGTGCAAGCCATCTCTTGTGAAGCAATGTGGCTTATCGAGCATGTCATCCCAGGTGGACAGATACTGGATCCCCTTTGAATGACATCAGAAACTTAAAAATTGTCAAAACTGATCATTTTTCTTTATACTGTGGCATCATTCTTGGTGAGGGCAGGATGCTACTCAGGGTCAGGGTCATACCGGCCTGGGTTATGTGATCAGAGAGCTCTTCCATGTCTCTTTTCATCTAGTCCAGGGAGGTACGTCTCAGGTCATTCAAACCAACATGGACAATGACAGTGTCATATTTGTACTTGTTCTGGAGTGACCTGAGTGCTTTTGTTATATGGCGGATCCTGGCACCTGACAGGCAGCTAACTGTAACCTTCTCCTTGTCCAGCCTAGTTAATGGGACATCAGTGTGCCTGACTATAGAGTCGCCTATTACTAGTGTGTTGGGTATGTTATTTTGCCTTAAGGGCTGTGATTGCATGGCACACTGATTATGTGAAGTATGTGTTTTATGGTTTGTGATGGGGTGTGGAGGTTTCTTGGGTGTCTGCTTTGGAGGTCTCTGTTGCTTTTGCAGATTTTTATTTAGAGCCTCCGAGTATGTTTTCATGTATTTGTGTGTTATTAGTCGGTGTTGGTTTAGTAGGTAGTCTGTGTGAGACTGGTGGTGTGTTGCAAGTATTTTCCTTCTCCTCTTGACTGTCAGTTCCAGTCTTGGGATGAGAGAGCTTTGCCTCCACTTTGGCTGTATAATTACATCTCTCGCATATATTAGTGTTTGGTGGTACGAGGAGAGGGTTGTCTGTGTACATGAGGCAGTTGTAACATTGCCTCAAAATGCCCAGATTCACCAGTTGGACTGGAGAGTACATCTGAAACTGACCTTTGGACATGCTTGAATACATAAAGTGAGCTGTTTTCCTGATTAGCGGGTAGGGACGAATAGAGAGCCTTGTCCTTCTGAACAGTATAGGGGGTCTAGTGCTAGGGTTAATTAGTGCTTGCTATGAGTTATGAGCAAGTGCTGGGCTGTGAAATGAATGGTTTGAGTGCTTAAGTTGAAGTTTGTCTAGTTCCAAGAGAAAAATTGAAGAGCAGACTTCGTCGAGCCGGGAATAGTTTAACCCTAGCTAACCAGCACTGCCCGGCACGCAAATGTGGTTTTTATAGCAGGGAAATGAAAGAGAAAAATTAGCCCAAAACGCCCAATAAACTACTAACGTCTGGGCTACAGCAATCATGGCACACAAATTTCAGAAAGAAACAGATCAAATAAGCAGGCACAATAAGCCTTTAACCAGAAATTCCCAGCTCAGAAGGGCAGAATCTAGCCTCTCCTCCCACAAGAGTGCAGACTACAAACCTTCTTAATGTAAAGTAACTGGCCTGAAGCCAAAGTGCTTAAACCAGAACTAATGCAATTTTAGAATAGCAGACACTGAGCCTTTAATCAGCAATTCCCATCTTAGAAGGATGTAAGCTACCTGTCCTGCCACAACAATGCAGTCCACAAACCTTCTTAATGTAAAACAACTGGTTTGAAGCCCAAGTGCTTAAACCAAAAGGCTTAGAATAACAGTTACAATTTAATCAGGCTACTACCAAGCAGTAATAAATGCAGCAGAATAAACACAACTGAGTACTTTTAAGAAGAACAAGCAAATTAAGGTACTAAAGTAGGAAGAAACACATACACAGTAAAAGCAGATAAAGTGCATTTTTTTTTTTTTTTGCGATGCAAACCTTTTAGTAATTAGATGGGCCACATAGAAGAATTTCCTAACTACTTTGGTAATATGATTGTCAAAGGAGAGATTACTATCTACCTGGGTCTCCAGATCTCTTATTACCTCTTCTGTATTAAGGGTGCTGCCTCCTATGTGGTAATTCGTGGGTGTTTTGTTTTTCTCCAAACGGGATGACTATGCATTTTTTGGCATTTAGATTGAGGCCATGACTTTGACACCAGTTGTCCCGTCTCAGTAAGGCCCTTTTGGAGGATGTCCGTGTTAGCCGGAGAGTCAATTATGGCTCCCAGTTTGCAGTCATCGGCGAACTTGATTAGCCATAGTCCTCCTGTGTTTGCCTGTACCTCTGAGAAGTAAATGCTGAACAGTAGGGGTCCCAGGACCGAGCCTTGTGGGACACCACTTGTGACTGGTTTAGTCTCGGACCTGGAGCCTGCTAGTCTTACCATGTGAGTTCTGTCTCTAAGCCAGTTGGCAACCCATCTCGTGACACAGGGGTTTATGTTCAGGCTGGTGAATTTTTCTGTAATACCCAAGTGGGGAATGGTGTTGAAAGCCTTGGCAAGGTCAAGGTAGGCTGTGTGAACCACCTTTCCCTCGTCTATGGCCTTGGTGACTGTCTCGAAGAAGTCAACCAGGTTTAGTAGGCATGATCTGCCCTTAAAGCCAAACTGGGTTGGATCAAGTGTTTGTTGGTTCCCAAAGAGTTCCATGATGATGCGCTCCATAGCCTTGCAGACCAGGCTAGTCAGGCTTATGGGGCGATAGTTACCAGGGTCGGTTGTGGCCCCTCCTTTGTGGAGAGGAATAACTGTTGCTGTGCACCATTCTATGGGCACATAGCCTGTGGAGAGGCTGTGGTTGAACAGCGTGTTTAGGTGGCGGGTTAGCTCATTCTGTAGTTCGTGCAAGACGCATCCTGGGACACCATCTGGTCCCACTGATGCTGTGTTTTTGGCTTTTGAAAGGGCTGTTTTCACCTGTGCATCTGTGATTTTTGGGACACTACACTTTTCCGGTATTGTTGTGGGCCCTTTTGGAGGGGAGAGCAATATTTGTCAGTAATATAAATCAAAACAACCCTCGCTTTATTATCTCCTCAACAGAAAAAGTAAAATCATCCCAAACACAAAATTACCTGGAGTCATTACTGATAAGTTAAAATTTGATCTGCACATTGATAGTGCAGTCAAAATGACACACTGCAAAGCCCCTACTAAAGGATCATAGCAAAAACAGCTGCCATCACCCTTTCTCCTTTCTACCCTCTATATGCTTCAAAAATATTTACAAATCTCAACTCTTCCCACCAAACACAAACTAGAAAGTGCCTACAACAAAATTAGCAAATTCACCTGCAGCCTCCTAAACTGCTCTCACCACTGCACTGTGCTCAATACCCTCAATGTGCTTGAATTTCCTCAACACATTACTCTCTGCCAGCTACTCACAGCACACAAAATACTTCACCATCCACTTGAAACAACCTCACTGTCAAATCTTGGCCAACGGCATGATCAAGCAGTACCCCAAGATCCTCAGAACTTAAACTTGCCGTTGCTAATAAATAATCATTATGGTTACTAGTTACTCTCTATCATCATCTCCAATTCATGGAGGAAACTGAAAACCACATCAGGCTTGTAAATAACCTGCAACAATTCAAATATTCCCTAAAATATCACCTGGCAACTAATAAACTATGCAGTTTTACCACACCTATAGTTTGAAGTATGCAACCCTAGGTCCACTATTGATATACAAATGTATTAATAAAGTGTTTTTGATTTTACTCACAATATCTTCAAAACATGTATTTCCTTAACATGGTATGCTTTGTAAATAATGTTTAACAGTTTGCTTTGAAATACTTTGTAAACAATATTTGTTGGCTGTTTTTTTGAATTGTCAAAAATGTATTTCTATCCTTGCTTTGGAGCATTTCTTCCCTGGCCTTCGCTGAAAGTTGACATAGCAGTTCACAGATGGACTTTCCTGACAAGCAAAATCAGAGAACATAAATGAATATATTCTTAATCATACACAACCCATGGATCTGTTATTTTTAATCAAATATGTAAATGATGTAACTGATGACAAATATGTCTGAATAATGAAACTTTTGCTCATAAATGAAACGTAATGACAATGTGTGTATAATGGAGTTCTTCTCCATGGCCTCTGCTGAAAAAAGGGTACTGCTCATTCAGACCTTCCCAGTAAACAAAATGAATAATATGTGATTCTACGGCACTAATATGCATGATTTTGCATTTTAGCAGTGCAGATAGATATTGCAGTTAACCCTGTAGCATTTAGCCTTAATAAGAATTAGTGAATCAAGAAGTACAAGATGGGAAAAATGTTCAGTGTTTTATTTAATATTATTTCATTTAGAAGTGGAATCTATCTTCTTTCAAGCTGGATCCTGACAGCCTAGGTCTGTCTTGAGTTTTCTTCATTGTCAATGTAGAAAGTTCCAATATGAAAGATCAGAACTTGTGCCTAATAAGGAAATGTGCAGATAAGGTGTCTGCAGATTCTTAGTAAGCAAAATAATTCAAAGATGCTTTGTCTTAACTGATCAGTGCTGTAGTTTGATCAGTAAAATGTTTGTTCATAGGCTTTTACAGTATAAAAAATTAATCTCCAACACGTGTGTTCTTTTACAATTGAGATCATCATTCTGCTCTGTTGATCTGTGTTGCATGAAGTTAATTTCGTACCATAACAACTTTTATTAGCACCCCTGCAGAATTAAGCCATGCCTACTCCAAATTAAATAATACATAGAGAAGGGAACTGTTTATAAAGCGTTTGGCAGCCAGTCGTTGGATAAGGGAAACTTAGCCTTGAAAAGTTAACAAAAGTTAACAAATGTCTGTATGTATCTGAAAAGTGCTTTCTTTCCAACAGCCTAGTATGTCTGTGAGATAAATATTTATTTTATTTATTTATTTATTTATTTATTGACATTTGTTAACCAGGTTTGTCCAACTGGGCTTGTGGCCCATTTTCAGTGGAGACCCGTGGAGAAAAGCTCCAGTAGCACATTTTAAACAAGTAGAATTTTAAACAATATTGATACAATAGCAGTTATAGCAAAAAGATTCACATATGTTGGGTTACATGCATAAAGTTAAAGTTGCATTGAAAAGAAGCTAAGTAACAATTTTACATTGATATAGTTCAATAGGTCAACAATAAAAACATTTTGTTTGTATAAAATTATGCAAATGCATAGTAGACACATTGGAGAGAGAGAGGTGTAATGAGGAACTAAGTATGGTCCTTCTGAGGGTACATAAAGGGAAGGAAGACTAGGTAGGGTCATGGCAAGAGCAGGTTCTGGAATTGAGAAAATAAGCTTTTAGTTCATTTTTAAAGTGTGAGGTGTGGGAGATTGAACATAACTCAAGGGGAAGTTTGTTCCAAGCATGGGCAAGGGAGTGTTTGTAGAGTAGTTTGCCTACTGACCTTTTTGGGTGGTAGATATCAAGTAATTGTTGGTTAGAAGTACGGAGGGTCCGGGATGGGATGTAGATGGAGATTAAAGAAGATAGAGATGGACAGAAGGAGGGTTTATAAAGAATAGAGTGTAGCATATGAAATTGATAATTTGGGGAAGTTCAAGTCATTGAAGAGTTTTTAAAGAAATGCAGTAGTGTGAGTTGTATGGGGAGTTAGTAATGAATCTGGCTATTTTATGGTAAGTCTGTTGGAATTTGTTTAGAGTGGAGGTCTGGATACTAGTAAGAGCTGGGGAGGTGTAAAAGAGGGAGGGGAGGAGGAGTGCCTGGCCCAGGGTAAGTCTAGATTCAGGGGTTAGGAATTTTTTGTTCTGATATAGCAGACCTAGTTTCTGGTTTGTTTTTTTATACATTGGAGTATGTGTAGGTTGAACTTTAGTCAGTCATTGATAATGACCCCTAGGAGTTTTGTGTGGGTGTCAGGTTGGATAGTTGTATTGTTAGAATATGTAATAAAAAAGGAGGTTTTGTGATGAGAGAGAGAATGCAGAAGGAAGAGTAGGAGTTTGGTCTTTTTGGGATTTAGGATCAATAGGTTGTGAGAGAGCCATTGTTCAGTGGATAGTAGGGCCTGTTGGGTCAGGGAGTGTAGTTCAGGAATGTTATTTGAGATGGATATAAGTGTGGAGTCATTGGCATACTGAATAAGGGAGGATACTTTACATGAGGTGTAAAGATCACTGGTGAAGATGTTAAACAAAAGGGGTCCCAAGATGGAGCCTTGGGGAACACCAGTGGAGATGGGAAGGAAAAGTGAGGAGGATGAAAGCCATTTGATAGACTGTTCCCTGCCAGATAGGTAATGATTAAACCAGGCAAGTGTGGAGGGAGATAGGTGGAGATTTGAGAGTTTGCATAGTAGTAGAGGATGAGAGACAGTCTCGAACACTTTGGAGAGATCTAAGAAGAGACAGGAAATTAGTTTATTGTTGTCTAGGGCCTCTGCAATGATATGAGTGAAGGAGAGGACGGCAGTGGTGGTGCTGTGGTGAGGACGAAACCCATGATGGGTAGGGGTAAGTGGTGTGTGAGGAGGTGATTGAGAAGCTGTGGGTGAATAATTTTTTCTAATATCTTGGACAGGGGGGACAGAATGGCAATGGGTCGGTAGTTTGAGGATCAGTGGAGTTTCCACCTTTATGAAGAGGGATAGTGAAGAAAGATTGCCAAAGGGTGGGGACAGCTGATTCCCGAATAGATAGATTAATTAGTATAGATACAAGATATGCAATTGAGTCAGCAGCAAGTTTGAGGAATGTAGGATATAGACTGTCAGTGGAAGGAGAGCAAGGTTTTAGCTTGAACAGTAGAGATTTGATGTAAGTAATGGGAACTGGCTCAAAAGAAAACAAAGTTGTGTTAGTGGGACTTGGAGGGGTGGGTGTCGAAGTAGAGTTTGGCTTAGAGGTTACCAGATTTTGGATGGAAGAGGTAAAGTGTTTATTAAGGAGCGTAGCTGTTACCTGAGAGGAAGAGTTAGGATATAGGGAGGGATTAGAAGGCTTTCCAGGATAAAGGATGTTGTTGAGAGTTGACCAAAATTTTCGAGGATTGAATTTGTTGTTAAGCTGAGCAGAGCTATAGGATAACTTTTTGTCATTAGTTGTATGTTTTTTTGCAAGGTTCCTCAGTTGCCTGTATTTTTGAAGAAAAGGTGGTTGTTTAGTTTTAGTCCAGGTTTTCCAAGCACAATCTCTTTGTAGAACCAGGGAGCATGATTTGATTTTACTCTGATCTTCCTAGAGGGAGCTAAGGAGTTTAGAGTATTCATGAAGATGCTATTGAAAGTGCTTACAGCATTGTTTAGGGGGAGGTGTGAAATACGTACCAGATGTGATGAAAAACTAAGCAGTAGTGCAATGAAGTGTACTCAAACCATGTTTGTTCTAGCAGTTTAACATGTGAGAGAATAAGCAGATATAACTGTATAAAAGATCTGGGTTCTATTACATGAATGATCTCACTATTCAGGACAACTTATTACTACACCTACAAGAATTGACAAACACAATAATAACCATTCCATACTTGATTGGATACTGTCCAATCGCCCTAACCTATGCTCTCAGTTTGGTTGCCTCCCCAATTCCCTTAGTGATCATTCCCCCACCTATCTAATTAGGCACAGATCTCACTCATCACCTACCACTATCTACCAGTATATCCGTACCAAAACAAAATATTTCCAAATATATCTTCAGCTCCCTCTTAAAATATCACAATTGGTCTGCCTTAGAACAAATTCCCCTAGACGATGCTGTCATCTACTTTAACAACTAATTTCTAAACATCTTAAACTTACTAGCCTCTATTAGAAAAACACGTTGCAAATCCACAACAGTTCATTGACTAACTAAAGACTCCATAAACATTATGAAACAAAGAAAAAATCACGGTCAGCTTCCTTCTCCGTTACCAAGACCAAACACATAAAAGTAGAAGCCAAGAAGGATAAGGAACACCCGTAACCACTTGAATGTCCGTATGAACGCTTTATTAGAACATGCGTTTTCGTCTACCATTAGACTTCCTCAGATAAAACAGTTACAACCTTCTTTCCTTTCTATATAAAATTTAAAATTTCAAAAACCAATCAAATCTCCCTTCCAATTAACTAATTGACTGTTCAAAATTAATTTAAATAAAAGCGGCAGTGTATATGCCTATAAATATGTATGTGAAGATATAAAAACATCTAAAAGCACAAACACTTTTTTGAAAATGCTGTTCCATAGTACATTTGTAAAAACAACACATTTTCTCTATTACTAGCAAAATCATTCAGAAATGTTTACACATAAAATTGTTGGATGCTGTGTATATATTTATACCAAAGTTTCCAGTGGAAATCATTATATTCTTTCCTAAGTAATGACGCCATCTTGTGGCGAAATCTATTATATCTTTTATTACTTAGCTTTAGCTGCTTTCAGCTTTAATAAGGGTAATATAGAGATGTATTCGTTCAAGCCAGGGGATCTATTGGCTTCCAAAGCCACTTGCCACCACAGCTCCCTATATCCTATGCTCTCCTCCCATGGGCCCCCTCTTATATCAATTTTAACTTGGTCCAGGACAAAGAAAGCATAGTCATATTCTTTGCATGTTGTTGTATGTCTATATAATGCGTTGGTGTCCTTCCCTTTCCTGATGTCATAGGTATGTTCATAGATCCTCTTTTTCAAGGATCTCTCCGTCTTACCTACGTAGTAGGAAGGACACTTTTTACAAATTACTAGGTACACTACCCCTCTCGAGTCACAGTTAAAGTACCCCTTCCCATACAACCATATGTCTCTACATTCCAAGTATATTTTTTCACAATTTATGACCATTCCACATTGTTTGCATTTACCGCAACTGTATGTCCCAAGCTTACTTGTGTTTGCTCTGTCCCCTAAACATGTATTTGTGTTTTTCCCTATTTCTAGTATGTTTTTTATATTTAGGGAATTCTTGTAAATTACTTTTGGGTTAGATTCTGCCAGACCCCTCAAATCTGTAAAACCCTTGAATCTCCCCCATTCTTGGTTAAACAATGTTTTCACTTTCTTGTTTAATTCATTGTATTCTAATACTAATGAATGTTCATAGTTCACATGTTGCTCTTCTATGTTTCCATTTTGCTCATTGGAAATTTCTTTAATACCCATTAGGGGTTTAAATCTTCCCTTTCTTCCATTTGTCACTTCTATTCTAACCTTGTTAATAAAGTCTTTAGGGTATCCTCTATCTGTGAACATTCTTTCTAAATTTTCACATTCTTTCTTGTATTCCTCCTCAGATGTTGTCATTCTTGACCCTCTAATAAACTGGCCCTTAACTAAATTTCTTTTGCAGTGTATTGGATGCTCACTATCAAAGTGGAGAAAAGAATTCACGTAAGTGGTCTTTCTGTGTACTCTTGTCTCAAAAGAGTTAGTTGTTTTTGATATTTCCACATCCAAATAGGCAATCCTATCATAGGAAAAATTGTGTGTGAATTTAAGGAAGTTAGTTGTATTGCCTAAATAGTTGAAAAATTCATTTAATTTTTCTATACTTCCTGTCCAAAATATTATGATGTCGTCCAGGAACCTTCTGTATAGTCTGCAATACTTTATGTAATTTGAGGAAAAAATATACTTGTCCTCCCAGTTAGCAAGGACGAGGTTGGCAAAAGTAGGTGCACAGGCTGCTCCCATCGCCACACCTTTTATTTGTTGAAAAAACTCTCCCTTGTGGACAAAGAAATTATTCTTTAAAACTAGGTCCATCAAACCTGTGCACGCTACTTTTCCCTCAAATCTCAAGTTCTTATCCCAAAATACTTCTTCCTCAAACATATGTATCCCTTCATCATATGGTATTGAGCCAAATAGGTCTACTACATCAATTGTCACAAACAGAATTTCATTGACAAATAAATTGGGTTCCAATGCTCTTAATAAGTCCCAGGAGTCACGCAGTATGGCACTTTTATTCTTCCAAATATGTTTGGTTTTGACATCAACAAACTTGGCCAAAACAGTAGTTTTAGATCCCTCTGCTGCCACTATGGGCCTAAAAGGGGGATCATCACTTTGCTTATGTATTTTCGGTATACCGAAAATTACCGGTATTCTTGGTTTGTTGGTTTTTAAATATGAAAACATTTTTTCATCTAAAACATTTTCCGTTTCCATATCCAATAATGTCATGTCAATCTTCCTGTATGCTAAGTTAATCTCATTACGAGAAACTACTTTATATTTTGTTTCATCCCTAAGGATATCATTCATTTTGCCCTCATATTGCGTAGACTCCATTATAACAATTCCTCCGCCCTTGTTGGGCTTCATGACTCTAATCCCCTTGTTATTTTTCAAATCTTCCAGACTTTTCCTTTCAGTTTTTCCTAAGTTGTTAACATATTTAACCTTCTTGTCCAATTTTTTGATACCCTCTTCCATAATATTCTCAAAATTCTTAAGCTGTGCATGTATGGGTGGGTTGAAAATTGACTTATTTTTCAAAATTCGTTGTTCTTCAGTTGCTTGTATAGTTTTTCTATCTATACCATATTTCTCGTTACTATATAGCAATTCTAAGTTCATTTTTCTTAGAAACAGTTTTATGTCCAGTGTTGTTTGTACCCTATCCCCTCTCTTTGATGGTATAAATTTAAACCCTTTTTCCATTAGTGAAAAGTGTTCTTTAGTTAACTGTAGGTTACTAAAGTTGTAAATTGTGAAAGCATTTAAAGTAAACTTGTTACCATCTTGTTCTATCTCTTTATTTTCATCTGTAATGTGAACGAGGGTTTCTATCTCCTGTAATACCCCATTCCTCTTGGCCCCCCTCTCACTTGAAAATCCCAATGATTCCTTTCTTTTAAACTATATTCATTTCGTGATGTTTCTAAGAGTGGGAATTCTGTATCAATCAAAATTGTTTATTTCAAATTCTGAAGCTTCCCTTTGATACTCCCTACTACCTACTCTGTTTCTACTTACCCATTTGTTTCTGTTATTATTCCGATATGAGGGAGCTAAATTGCTTACTGGGTTCGGGTAATTAGTGTTATTCTCATACTCCAAAATGTCTCTTCTTAATTTAGTTGACTTCCTTTCCACTAGTTCATTGCATTTTTGCTCTATGAAACAAAGAGACAGGGCTTGGCTACATTATCAGACTTCCAAAACCCAAGCTTCCCTCCTCAGATAACAGCAATTACGTAACTTAGTCAAAAATCAAGTTCGATCTGACAAAAGATCCTACGACACTCAGCTTCAACAAAGACACAAAAATAACCCCCATACATTTTGGTAGTCTATTAAACAACTATTAAATCCAGGACAATCTATCATGCCTTCACCAACCAACCTAAATCCCAATATAAGCATCTCTGCACACTTCAACTCTCATTTTATCAACTCCATCCTGTCATTAGTAAACAGCAGTACCCATACCCCTCTAACCTTACCGACAATCACTGCCTATGAATCTGTAGCTTTCTCATCTCATCCCATTGAGACCTCATATATCAAAATCCTCCAAATGAAACCCACCAGACTTGCAGTAGATAAACCTCCAAGGCGAATTTCTTAAAATGGCAGTTGACTCCATTTCATATACAGTTTCAGTACTTATTAATCACTCCATTACTGAACAATATCTGCCTACAGTATGGAAAATCTCCCATGTTATTCCTCTGCACAAGGGTGGCCAATCCACCGATTTATCTAACTACAGACCCATTGCCATACTGTCACCTCTTAGTAAAATACTTGAAAATGTATTCATAATCAACTACTGTCCTATCTTGTACACAATAATCTTCTCTCCAAATCCCAACATGGCTTTAGACCAAAACATAGTACCACAACTGCCCTGTTAAGGTTTACTGACACCATTTCTCAACACAGAAATAGTAATAACCTCATCTCTTCTATTTTCTTGGAGCTTTCTAAAGCATTTGACACTGTGTCCCATCAAAAACTTCTTGAAGATTTATCATCTCATCTCTCACTAACTTTCATTACCTGATTTCATAGTTATCTATTTGATCGCCATAGAGCAGTTATCTGGAAAAATGACACCTCTAACCTTCTTCCTGTTTCTGTAGGAGTCCCTTAGAGCTCTGTTCTTGGACCTCTGCTCTTCTCCATCTTTAAAATCTTAGCTCAGCATCCACACATGCTACAGTCATATAATATGCAGATTATCTGTGCAGCCCCTTCCCACGCAAAACTTTTATCAAAAACTCAAACTGCCTTCTCTGACATTGAGCTGTTCCTCAAAGAAAGACATCTCATAATAAACCCTAAAAAAGCAAAGCTAATGATATTCTCCAGTAATGTCCACTGTTCCTGTTTCTCCACTTCACATAATTTCCTCTAATGGCACTAAAATTGAACCAGTTGACAATACAAAGTTACTTGGTGTCACAATAGACTGTGCCCTAAAATTTGATAAGCACATAGCCATTACTGTAAAAAAACGCAAACGTGGCTGCCTCTATAGGTCCAGGACATTCCTCACCACCTCAACTAGACAAGCCTTAGCCAGAACACATCTTCTGTCTACTTTAATGAATACCTCCCCCACCTATACTAATCTTAGAAAATCTTAACTGTCTAAGCTAGAGGTAACCTACCACAAAACTGCTCGCTTTGCTGCTGGCCTCCCAAATAGAACCCACCACTATACAGCCCTGAAACAATTACAGTGGCTCGAGCTACAAATCTTCTCACTCTTAGTCAACTCATTATTGCTCACAACATCTTACATCAGCCAGAAGCTTGCCCAGCTCTAATGAACCTAGTCCAGCCTTATAATGCAACCAGGTCCCTTCGTTCATCCAGCAAACTTCTTCTAAAACCTAAGAAATGCTTCAACTCTTTTGGTGACTATCTGTAAATCAAGTTGCAAAAGTTTGGAACAGCATTCCCCAACATACACTAAACATCCCCACTATCGCCAAATTCAAACTCCTTCTTAAAGAGCATCTAACTATTAACTGGTTTGTTCTTGTATTTCTCCTGGCTAACTTTGTTTTTCTCTCCATTCTATTTGCCTTCACCCTATCCTCCTATCAGATCTCCTCTTAACTTTTTCCCTACCTTCTTTACATTACTGTGTCTTTAATAAATCTCTTCTTTCCTTCTCACGTTTCTTTCCACTTTTACACTGCTGGGGCATATAGCATGTACTTGCAGAAAAATGTTGTTGTATTGTTAATCTCTGTATACATTGTGATTGCATTAATTTTTGTTAATCCTGTTAATGATGTCAGTTTCTTATATTGTATATAAACTGTTTATTCTGTATATTGCTATTTCTTATTTTTGTAGTTCATATACATGTCATTTTTCTTTTTCATGGGGCTTTTCCCCCCGGGCCTCCGCTGAAATGGGCTGCTGGCCCAGTCCTGGTAAACAAATGTAGTAAATAAACAAATGTGTGCACCCCCATGTCTGAGCATAACTCTGACTGTAACGGTATGACAAAGCTATAGAACTCCTGTCAGCTGAAGATACTCTTTCTTGAAAGTGCTCATGGACATTTTCGTATTAAAATAGAACTAATGAAATACTATAACTGCATTGGTTTGTACACACTTCTTTTAAAATATTTCTGCTGGAACTCTGGGTCTCCTTCCCCATCTGTGTCAGCTGTAGGGTAATTACCTTGCCTCAGAACTGCAGTGCTGAACCCATAAACAGATAGCAAGACATACTAGATAACGATGTCCTTGGCAATGGCCAGGTAGTACTGTATGACCTAGGCCTCGACTTTGACACTTTAATACTTAATGTAGAAGTCCAGCAATGCCTAACTAGCTGAATCATGGAGGGATCCACGTTTATGGATGAGGCACTTGCTTGGGGTACCCATGGCACACGGTCTACAAATACACCATGTATGCATACATGCCCTCGGCTACATCCACCACTGTCACCGATGTGTGCCTGGTAAGTACTCACTAGTGTGTGAATACAGGCTGACTGGACGTTGTCAGCAACCATTCTGTGCATGAGGATTATCACAGCATTATTCCACGAATTTACCATTCCCATGTGCTGGTGAATTTCCTCAGATACACCCTGCGGTACTCTTAAGCATCTCTACCTGTTCTTCAGTGGCAGTAGCCTCTGTCTGCACAATTTCATGACACATTTTTTGCTGCCTTAAGGTCTGGAGTAAACTGTGATTGATGCCTTCCCCTGGCAACTCTGCCGACAGGCTGCACTGTGGGTAACTGAATCTCCGATCTCATCATATCTTTCTCCAAAGGTTCAACATGTCCACCAGAAGGAGATGCTGAGCTTTGAGCGAAGTCAATCCCACAAGGTAATAGCATTTGCTCATGGTGTACTATGTGCGAGTCTGCATATTATGAAGTTTGGGGGGTAGGGGACCCTGTTAGTACACTATGTGACTGTTAGACAGGACGTGAATAGAGTGTGATGGGCATAATCATTGACAGTCATCCTGCTGTCAACATCGACCTGCTGTGGTGCAGCACAGCCTATCACTTATGTTTCCCAAGGTGCTATACCTGTGATAAAATAAGTAATTAATACAGGGTGCCTTATTAATCCTATTAGTACAGGTAGAAACAAAGGGAACCCATACTCACTGCCTGCTTGTACTGATACTGTTGTCAATAATGAAGTACCTTATATGGACACATTTCACAACTGGTATACAGTTCTGCATTCTATTAGTAAATGGCATGTTAAGATGCACTGCACAAATGCAGACCTTTTGTAACACCTGCTCTACACACAACAAAGGAGTACCAAGCGAATGTAATACACACCTCCCTGAATAACACCAATTCAATCATTTTCTACATCATAGTTATCTCCATGTAGTGATAGCAAAGACTCATCAATGGGTATCAGATTCTGGTCAGTAGAAGGACCGCCACCTGTGGTTTTACAAGCAATTGCACTTTGCCATGCTTCACTTGTGGCATGGGACATCATACTATGAGGCTTCTTTCACTGCACCAATGAACGAGTTCTTCCAGTCACGCCTCTTATATCCACCTGTACTTGGTCCCAAACCTTACTGTTTATTCCCTGCTGTGGTAGCCCTCGGCCAGCCCGAATACTAGAGTCAGTGTTTTTCTGCGTCAGCTGCTGTCACTTGCAGCCTGACATCAGGTCATCAGTGCTATAAAGGAGGGCAGCCAACGCCATTACATCAGTTTTTCTTGCCCTAACCAGTGACCATTGAAATTGCTATACCCAGTGACTACAGTATTGTATGTACAGAGAGATACAAAAAATAAAATAAAATAAAACACCAGGACTTTCAGGCAGAAATGAGGACAATTTGGAAGGAGGATACCCAGACAGTTCCAGGAGTAGTAGGAGGCAACAGATCTTATAAAAAGGAATTTACAATTGTACTTCGATATGTTACCAACATATGTAACTCCATATAACCTGCAGGAGTCAAAAATGAGCACATTGAGGGTGCTGCAAAGAGCACTTCTCACTAACATCAAAGATTAAAACAATATTAATTTCATGAACTTTAATCATACTTTGACTTAGAGAGTCCATTCTTGTCTCAGTATTAGAAACCCAAAATACTTTGAGAAATTAAAAAAGCCAGAAGATTTAGCAAACCTACTGAGTGAGAAATTAAACTCCAACTTTACCCCTTTCCACCCCCAATCTGCCCTCAGGAAATACCATCAAATATAACTCCTCCTACCATCACTATGACACGGGTCCTCAATGCTCACTTTACGGCCAACAGCACGTCAATGGCCCATACAATATCCCAGGATGCCTTCTAGATAGCATGAAACATGACTTATCATGCCCTTTGGATCTGTTATTTAACTGTAGCCTCCAAACAGGCTTCATGCCTCAAAAATGGAGAAAACGTCAGTCATCCCACTACAAAAAGGGGGCCCATCTACAGATCCTGGAAACTACAGACCCATAAGTCTCACATGCAAAGCCTTGGAAAGAAATATCATGGAAATAATCAATAATGTCATAGGAAACCTCCAGACACTGGAACCAAACCAATTTGGTTACTTCAAGGGCAGGTCATGCCTACTGGACCTGGTGGACTTCTTGGAGAAGGTCGCCAAAGCCATGGATAAGGGCAAAATGGTTCACACTGCCTACCTTGACCTGACCATAGCATTTAACAAAATACCTGACTCGGGCATTGCTGACAAACCTAAGAGGTCAGCTATAAAGCCATAGGTTACCCAGTAGATAGCCAGCTGACTCACAGACAGGAACCAGGAAGTTAGAATTGGGGAGCCCACCTCTACAAAGAGGCCAGTCACAAATAAAGTCCCTCATGGATCAGTCCTGGGATCGCTCCTTTTTGACAATTACTTCTCTGAATTCAAGGCCAATGTCAAGGGCCTCTGGCTGGCTAATTTTGCAAATGATTGCAAATTAAGAGCAGTTTAGAATCCCCCACTGACACAATTTTCCCTAGGCAGGACTGACACAAACAAATAACCGGTGTCAGAGACATGAACTAAAACTAAATGCCAAAAAATGCATAATGGTATCCTTCTTGAAGTCATCCACTCCTAGTAACTATCATATTGGCAAACACACACCAAAGTTGACCAAGTAGTTAGGGACTTGGGGACACAGTAATCTAGCCTTTGACCATCACATGTTGATAGTAGTGAGGGAATCATTCTATGTTGTGCAACTTATAAACAAATGTATAGCATCTAGGTCCAAGGAGGCTATTCTTCCAATGTATTCATTATTCATCAGACCTGTGACTGAGTACAGTGCCCTCTTTGGTATGTATATAACCAGTCACATCCAACAATTAGAGCATCCACAGAAGTTTATCACTAAGACAGTACAGGGCATAAGTAACATGTCCTCTGCAGACCGCTTTAAGGCCCTATCCCTACATTCTGTCTCTTACAGACTGTTGAGGGGAGATTTTATGCCTGGCATACAAGGCATTGTCAGACCCAAACCTGATGGACCTCCAGCATATCCGTAAAACAAACAGCTCCAGATTTACCCATTCTAAAGACTTAAATCTTGCCTTTGACATAAATAGAACCTGCTACACAGACAGGCATGTATCCCAGAGACTACCTCTTCTCTAGAACAGGCTCCCCATCCATGTGAAGCAGAGTTCCTCCCTAATGCATTTCAAGTGTAACTTGGACAATTGGATGGGGAACCAGAAATTTACTCCTGGTTTTGCACTTATGTCTCTAATGGACACAGGAAGCCTGTAAATGATTCATTTGCCAGGCCCCTGCTTGTAAAATGGTTCATCCCAAGACCCTGCTTACTCTTATCAAGGGTACCAGGACTTGTCTGAGATTTGGGATGCAAGGCTAGGCTTAAAAAGGCCCTTGTGGTCATTAGTCTGGTAAACACATATAGACCTTTTAGTCAATATTACTAGTGCAATCCTGCAGTGAGCAAAATAAAACATAAGCTATACATTTGCTTGCATGGCTTATGTCAAACACTACAATGTGAATTTGTTCCTGAAACAATAGTCAAACAGCATTATTTCATTGAGATTTTGTATTCTGCTTTGTTTTGCTTTTTTTTTTTTTGCATGTGTGTGTGAGACTGTAAAAGCTGTTTGACTGCAATGCAGGCATGGTATGGTTTGTTGAAGAAGGGGAGATTCTACAGCCTGCAGGATGATGTTTTATTTCATTAAGTACAGCCTATACAAGATGGCCCTGAGGATTGGTATAGTCAGGTACCAAAAGTTCTGACATAGACTAAACATGTACTCATAAGGTGACCAACTGTGTTATAACCTGTTAAATGCAGTAACACAAGACTCACTCAGCAGTACCTTTGAAACATTTCCTGCACTAGCCTTACTCTGCTACAGTAATCTGAGCGTATTATCCTCTTCTTATTCCCTTCATCACAGTTTAATAAACATGTTTTCATTTTTGCTTTCCAAAAATCTTTGCAGAATTGTAGTAACTAGCAGTGCATAAAATTGTGATGTTTACAAAGTTTCAACAGATTTTATTCAGTTTACAAAGTTCTTATGAAAACGAGGCTTTTAGGCACACTGTCCTGTAAATTACATTCCTTGCACACATGTGCAACTGTAGCCGGTGTTATGGACATATGGTGACAGCTCTATGCATGTGCACCTGTGCTGCTTGTGTACGAGCTTTGCTGCACTTCATATACGACTCCACAACTGCCTGAGCTGGAGTCTCATTTTCATGCAACAGGCACCATTTAGCTTTTTTATATATATAGTCAACTTTTATTGCATAAAAACATTTCCATATCAGCACTACAGTGCAATCTTCAAGCACAGTGCATTTTAGTAGCAGCTGGCCCATTTTTGGTTATATCCTTAAGTATAGCCAACTGGACAACGCCCAAAACTGGTGTCTACATTAGAATGTACAGTAATATTACATACACATGCAGTTCTCATGTATGGTATACCACCTTCCTCTCCTTTCAATATTCTAGTCCATTTCTACTATCTTCTCCCCATATCCAGGAATCTCTTGTGGTATTCTTGCTCCCATACAGTTATTGTCTCTTTCCAATATTGAGTGACAATGGTTTGGGAGTGATGTTGGACAAGTATTCCCTGCTTCCATTTGAAATACGTCTCCCTAAATGATCTGGTCCTGCTTCCAGACTTCTTCTGTCCACCCACACTCCAAAAACCTGTGCATCATTCCTGATGATTCTTCCTTCCTTCTCCAGTACATACTATCCTCCCTTCTGCCTTCCTTTAATGCCAGTTCCATTTATACAATGTTCTCAGGTTTTGATCTCTCAGAACATGAAGTTTCGCCATGTGCTTCTGTGCCTAAATTGACTTCTGCAAGTATCCCTCAAATCCCTTTCATCGTTCCTCTCTTCCCAAATTCTCTCTCATTCTCTCTTCCTGGACATTGCCACTTCCTTCCCTTAACACTGCACAGATCTCTTTGCTTCCCTAACTTTTTTCCAGTTCCTCCAGGGTGCCATCCTCTCTCATTTTCCCCTCCTTTCCTCTGTTTTCCCTCTCTGTATTCTTTTTCCAGATATTCTTGAGTACCAAGTGCATCCATGATTGGGTCTCTGGTATTCTGTATTAGCTCCTCCATTGTTTTACATCTTTCCCTGCCATCCTAATCTCTTCATAACAAATATTCCTCTTGAGCTATAACCACCTTCCCTCCAGATTTCATTTTCCTTCCCAATCTTTGCCACCCACTATTCTGTTCTATTCCCCATAGTTTGCTTGAGGTTCCCTTCACCCCATTTCATGTATTCTAGTTCTTTTAGTACTGCTTTTGCTCATGTCCTTTGGTAAGCTTCTCCGCGTATCCTTCACTGATGCTCTCTTTTGCTTAGCCTTCTCATCTGTTTCAATCCACTGAATGATGTTACATGTCAGTGGATATGTTGGGATATGTGGGAGCCCCCATCCCCACTTTTACTAATCATTCTCATATTTGCCCCTCTTACTCTTTTCACTTTACCTTTATTGACCCATTCCTTTATAGAGTCTACATCTAGGTTATGGAGTAGGTGGATACTAGTATCATCCTTGCTGCAGTAATTCTCCAAAGCAATGTACAAGTCTTCTCCCCCACCTAACAGAGGATTCCTTACCTTTTTTCCACCTTCCTCTAGTTTTTTTTTCAATTCTGTTTCTGACCGTTTTCCCAACATAAAGTACTTTGGGTACTCAGCCTCTTTTATCTCAGCTTTTCCTCCCTTCCCATTCCATTTTTTAATCTTACTACCACTTTTGTTCTACCAGAGTCCTAACACTTCTTTAAACTTCTAAGATATTGCTCTTATAGTTCCCCTTGCTGCAAACACATCCTTTGACATTAACATGCAGTCATCAAAATAGAACTTACTGCTAATTTGTCTTCCACTGCTCCTTGATACACGTGAACAGGCCTGGGGATAGTGTGCACCCCTGTCTGGTCCCCTTCTGTATCATTGTCTCCTCAGATACTCCTTTATTTATCAGTCTTTCAATTTCTGTGTCTTGGTATATGGCCTATATGTAATGCATGATCTTTTCACCTACATGACTTTTCAGCAACGTTTTCCATAGGAATTCCCACCTCAGCTTATCAAAGGCCTTCTGCAGGTCACAAAATACAATCCTACCTTCATTTCTGCTTCTTTTTCTCTCTCTGCATAAATTCCAGTAGGTTCTGCCATTTTTTTCTGTATGCTTTCCCTTCATGAAGCGATACTGTCCTGCTTGCATTATTTTGGAAATATTTCAGCCAGTCTTCCTGCCAATACCTTTGCCATAATCTTGATATCTACATTCATAGGATCATAGGAGGTTTCTAGGCTAATGACCCTACAGCCCTTACAAGCCTAGCTAACTTTTCCTTATTTCCACGATCAGCACCCATCACCCCTGTCCAGGAGGGACACAGGTGGAACCTCTGGGGTGAACTTAAAGTTACCCATCCAATCATCCAGATTGAATTTGAAGAGGACCAATGAGGTTCTCAATTTGACATGAAGTGGGAGTCTGTTCCAAAGATGTGGTAACCTCTGGGAGACAAATCTGCCCCTCCAACAAGTTCTATTAATGTCACATACCAGGGTAAAGTCCATCAGTGAGTAACCAGTGTACCATTTGACTTACGGATATGCAACATTTCCAATGAAGCAAGGTCAAAGACTGCCTTGTATGGAAGGCAGAGATTGCCTCTGAGCAATTTGCATGAAATTGAATAAAGTGACAGTGATTTCAGATGATCCTCATAGGACAGATGCTGAAGACCTTGAATTTTCCTTGTGAGGAGCTGCTGTGGTCTCGCCAATTGCTGCAGGTGTTTGGAAAGGTGCATACAAAAAGGGACATTGTACTCAATTATTGGCCTGATGAGGGAAGAGTACAGGGAGGTTATAACTTTTTTTTCTGGAGGCAATGCACTTACTTATGAGAGGAGCAATACAGAATGTGCTTCTTACCACTGTGGAGATCATGATCAAAGGTAAGGTTGCTGTTGACCTGTGTGCCCAGGTGTCTCACCACTGAGTGTGTACTTAGGGTATTATTGATGTGGCAGTTAGCAGGAGCATCACTTATGACATTTTTTTTGCATATAGTTTAAGCCTATGACTTTGGCACCAGTCATTTGCTTGTGTAAGAACCTTTTGTAGGATGTTGACATTGTTTGCTCCCAGTTTGCAGTCATCAGAAAACTTTGTCAGCCACAGACCTTTAGTTTTAGCTTGCACTTCAGAGCAATAGATTCCAAACAGTAGAGGCCCCAGGACTGATCGCTGTGGAACACCACTGGTTACAGGTCTGCTGTTGGAGGTGGATTCCCCTATTTTGACTATACGGGTTCCATCAGTGAGCCAGTTAGCAATCCATCTAATGATATACAGGTTGGTACCTAGCTGGATGAGTTTGTCAATTATGCCTGAGTGGGGGATAATGTCAAAAGCCTTGGCTAAGTCAAGGTAGGCTGTATGCACAGATTTCCCCTCATCAAGGGCCTTGATGACTGTCTCAAAGAAGTCCACCAAGTTTAACAAGCATGATCTCCCTTTAATAAATCCAAACAGAGTAGGGTCAAGTGCTTTTAGGTTACCAATGTCTTTGTTAAGGTCCATAATGAGTCTCTCCATGGCCTTGCAGATAAGGCTGGTTAGGCTAATAGGTCTATAGTTCCCGAGTTCAGTGGAAGCACAACCTCTGTGCAAGGGAATAACAGTAGCCTTTTTCCATTCAGCTGAGATGAAGCCAGTGCTTTAACTATGATTGAAGAGAGTACCCAATCACGTTGCTAATTTTTGTTTGAGCCCATGTAGGACGCAATCTAGGATGTTATCAGGTCCCATGGATACTGTGTTTTTGACCTTAAAAAGAGGGCATTCACTATCTACTCTTTAGCAAAACAGGGTAGAGGACAGGTGGTAGGGATGTCTTGGGCTAAGTGTGGCAGGGAAACAGAAGTGAAGTTTTCACAGAACCTGTCTGCTAAGAGGTTAGCAATGTCCAAAGGCTTGGTTATATGTGATGTCATTAACTAAAGTTCGGCACAAACCTGGGCCTTTCCTTTTAGGTTACGGATATAACTACAAATGCCTTATGGTTGTCCTTAGTTGAGGAAGCTAATTTGGATACGTAGTTAGCTTTGCAGGACTACAAAAGGAGTCTTATTTGCTTGTTTACGATGAGGAGGGAGTGTTTCCAGTTTAGGGCTCACTCCGTCTTATTCTTAGCAATTTTCTCCTCTTATTGTAAAGCCTGTTAATGGCAGCTGTCCACCAGATAGATTTGCTCTTCCTTGAGGAGCTTGTTTTGGTACTATCTGGAATGGCTGCGTCAATGCAGTCATTCAGGTGTTTGTATAAAGCATTTGTGTAGAACTTGGGATAATTGCCAGTTCCATCTGAGGGAGGAAGTGCAGTGCAGTGCAGCTATTTATACCATCCTGTAAGAGGTTATAATCTGCTTTGGAGAAGTTATTTAGTTTAGTTTGTGCTACAGGGGGGTCAGGTGTGATAACTTCGAATTAGACTGATCTGTGGTCAGATCTCACCAGGGAAGACCTCACAAGGGGGGATACTACAGTGGTCCCCCATATTGATAAGCACCAGAAATAGGATATTGGCACCCCTTGTGAGGGTGTCAACTAGCTGGTCCAGGGCACTGGAGTTAATGAAGTCGAGGAACCTTTGGGCAAGTGATTTTCCGCACAAGCAATTTCCCCAGTCAATGGATGGGTAGTTAAAGTTGTCAAAACCATGGTGTTCAGATGTATCTTGGTAGATTCAAGTAGATCCATACAGGAAGAGTGGGTGTCCTGATTCATGGAGGGGGTCCTGTAGCTGGCAATGACTTAAATGTGTGTCCCACCAACAGTTAATTGAACCTGAAGTATTCTCCAGGGAATCATGCAGTTTAACCAATCTGGAGGGGTATTTATCTTTAATGAATATTGATAGACCACTTCCTTTACATTTCACACCTTCAGTTTGTGGTCTGAATGTGTGAAAGGAGGTGTAGCCCGATATGGCTGGGGTGCTCTCAAAAGCCTTGAACCAGGTCTCCGTGACTGCACAGATATTTTCCAAAGTGAGGACTGCTTCCAGTGAATGCAGTTTCACATCAAGACTGCTAGCGTTTAGTAGCAAAACCTTGAGGCTGTTCTTAGATGGAGTTCTTGCGTCAGGAATTTTGTCTTTGAAACACTGATTAAAAAAGACACTAAGGGGTGGCAAAAGCCTTGGCCAGTAGCCAAAATCCCAGGGAGTGACAGAAGAAGATCATCTCTGGCAAAGCACTGAGGTCTGTCTATCATGTCATCCTAGGCTGACAGATACTGGATCCCCTTGGAATGACACCAGAAACTAAGCCAATTACTGAACTCAATCATTTTTCTGTTTGTATTGAGGCATCATCCTAGGTGAAGGCAAAACAGAAATAGGCCTATACTTTTTAACTTCCTAACTTTCTGCTTACCCTTTAGATATCATGGATGTAATGTGATCCTATCTCGCCTACATTCTGTACTGATGGGTTCGGAGCCGATCCTCGGCTCCGACTCGGCACGCTATACTATAGAACGAAGTCTCTTATTGGCTGAGCTATCCCACATCCCAGGATGCACCACTACTGCTTCCCCAGATCTCGTTTGCCGCTTCTACAGCAAAGACGTGGTCTCAGACTTGGCTGAGCTAAGTGCTTGTTACTTAAAAAGTTTCTGTCAGAAATTTTTTGCTAACCCACCCAAAAGCTGTTTTAACAGCTATTCGTTGTTGTGCGACTGTGAGATTGTGTTCTTTGTGGTAAAATTGTCTTAGTTTGAGGGAAAGGATCCCGTTTAAGTTAGAGGGGCCTTGCCCTCGCGCTTTGTTGAAGCTTTTAGTGTGAGTCTTTCTTCAAGTATTCCCGTTTGAGTTAGAGGGGCCTTGTCCTCAGTTTCTTTAAGCTATTCGTTGTTGTTAGTGTACTTGAAATAATTTTTCTGTGGTAGTTAATTGTGTGTCAATATGTCGAAAGAGCACAGACCTTCAGAATTCAAAAAATGCTCTAAATGCAGTTGCAAAATGTCCATCACGGACGACCACTCTTTGTGCGTTTATTGTTTAGGCCTTAAGCATATTCAGGAGTCATGCAGCGTTTGTCACGCTTTTTCCTCCCGCGTCCTCCAAGAGAGGAAAAACAAATTTATTTTAAAAGGGCTTATCACCCCTTCTTTTGAGGAGGCTTTATCTTCTTCCTCTTCACCTTCAAAGAAGAAGAAATCGTCGGCTCCGACCAGCCAGTCAGAACCGGCTACAAAAAAATCTCGGCAGGCTTCTCCATTGACTCCACGGACTTCGGAGCCGAGGGCGGAACGGTCTGCCTCGATGCCTCCAGCCTCGACTCCTCTGTCTTCGGAGCCGAAGGCTGGAGCTTCGAGAGGCGGGTCACCTTCATCGGCTCCACTGTCTTTGGAGCCCATAAGAGTTTCCCGCTCAGACTCTTCCCCTTCGGCGCCGAAGTCCACTTCGGCTCCGAGGGAACTTGCAATGGTTGTGGAGTCTCCCTCGGCATCGATATTTATCGAGACTATTCGGAGCCGGTCCCCCAGTCCTTCGGAACCGGTGGAGAAGTTGACTCGAACTCATTTGATCTCTTCTCGGTCTTCGAGAATGTCAGATTCGGACATAGACAGGGTACTTCAAAGGCTGTTTCAGTCTCCGGTCTTCCAAAAGTTGGTTTCGGCTCCAGCCCAATTGGCTCCGGAGCCGGTTGCCCACCCTGTTGTCTTGGTTCCTCCTCCAACAGCCTCGGCACCGTTGGAGTCGGTGCTGGTGGAGCCGGTGGAGGTTTTCGGGTCGGTTCCGACCCTTACTCCAACCCCGCCCTTCGGGTCGGAGTTCGGTACACGGACCTCCTCTGTCGGCCCTGGGGGTGACGCTTCAGGACCGATGTTTTCAGTTCCGAGCCTCCCTCTCGGTGCGTCGGCTGCGGGAGTGCCGTCTACTGTTGTGGCCTCGGGGGTTGGACCTTCCCAGGACTCTGGGGGTCCCGCCTTCAGGGCCATGAGGAGTGCTTTGGCCAAATCTTCTTTGGCCACCTCCACCGTCTCACCGTCACCTTCCCTTGGCATGGAGACTGGTTCCTTTGTAGTCCCCCTGTCTCAAGACAGCGGAGCCCTGGGGCCTGAGGCCACCCCCATCAGGGGTTCCGTCCTTCCTGAAGGTCCCTCCGAAGCATCTTCGGAGGAACCTCCAAGGAAGAGACAGTGCAAGAGGAAGCACGTCGACTCCCCTGACGAGTCTCTCACCTCGGACACCGACCTCGATGATGCGGAAGGGTCCCCCAAGTCGTCCTCGGATGATGTCTCCTTTGCGGACATTTTGGAGATCTTGGAGCAACGAGGCGACTGGCAGTCCAAACCCCCTTCCGCTGAGGAGTCAGTATTCCTCAAGGCCTTCGGGGCTCAGCCCTCCACCTCCTGGGTGTCTCCGCCCTTCGATGAGCTTCTGGATTTGATCTCTCAAAGGGCGTGGGAACACCCGGATTCTGTGGAACCGGTGCCAGCTCGCCCCAATAAATTTCTCTCAGCACCCCCTGAAAAGGATTTTCTCTCCAAAGGTGTGGCTGTAGATGCCCTGGTGGTGGCATCTGCTACCCAACAAGATGTGGCAGAGGCTTCAACGTCCATCCATCCTCCTAATAAAGAGTCTAGGAGCATGGATTGGTACGGGAAGCTCACCCTTACTTCAGCAACCTTTACTTTAAGGACTCTGAATTATTTGACGCACTTCACCAGACTTCAGAGGGATCTGGTCAAGGAACTTTCAGATACCCTCTCTGGTAACTTACCTGAGCAGTTGGCCCAGACGGTTAACTCTCAGCTGGCTACTCTATCATCATTATCGAACTCGTCCATGAGGCTCATTTCATATGCAGCCGAGGGGGCGAGCAGAGTGGCGGGAACAGGCGTTGTTCTATGGAGACAAGCCTGGCTCCACCTGTGTCATTTTGCAGAGGCCTTTAAGTCTTCCTTTGCTGACGCTCCCTTTGATGGGTCCTCTCTGTTTGGACCCAAGGTAAAGGACACCTTGACTCGCTGTGAACAAGAGGGTAAGACTTTAACTGACGTAGGGGCACGGTTTTCCACTCCCTTCAGGCCTTATCCCAAGGCTAGAAGAGGGGGGAAAATGTGGTTCCATAAATCTCAAAAGCCTTACTCTTCGCAGCAGAGCAATCCCCCTTCTAGAGGCAGAGGAGGGGGAAATTTTTCAGGAAGACACCGTCCCAGAGGCGGCGGAGGCCCCCGCAACACTGGAGACCGCGAGTCCTTTCGTGGCTCCTCAACCTTCCAGCATCCCTGAAGGAGTGCCCGACTGCGCAGCTCCGGAGCCAGTCGGGGGTCGTTTTTCGAAGCACCTAAAGGCCTGGGAGAGTATCACAGGACCGATGGGTGCTCCGAATCATCGTCGGAGGTTACACCATCCCCTTTTCTCAACCCCCTCCTCCATCCCAAAAAATCCTGGACCCGCCACCCAGTCAACGGGATCTTGCAGCCAACGAAATATCAAAGCTGCTTCAAAAAGGAGTCATCCAACCTGTCCCCGCAGGCCAGACCGGATTAGGGACTTACTCAAGATTCTTTTTGGTGCCAAAAAAGACCGGGGACTTGAGGCCCATTTTGGATCTCAGCAAGCTAAATCGATCAGTGAAAAAGTCCAAGTTCCGGATGGTCACCTTGCAATCCATTCTCCCGCTACTGGAGAAAGGTGTTTAGATGTGCTCCATAGATCTCAAGGACGCCTATTATCAGATCCTGATAGATCAGGTGTCCAGGAGACACTTGCGCTTCTGCCTGGGAGACAGTCATTTCCAGTTCCGTGCACTGCCCTTTGGTCTCACCACAGCCCCCAGGGTGTTCACCAAATGTTTGGCGGTGGTGACTGCTCACCTGAGAAGTCTAGGATTCCAGGTGTTTCCATACCTAGACGACTGGCTCCTCACTGCCACCTCCAGGCGTCTACTCTTGAAAAATCTAGCAGCCACTATATCTCTAGGCAACTCCCTAGGAATCACCTTCAATTGGACAAAGTCCGTGTTGCTGCCATCTCAGCGCATTTGGTTTATTGGAGCAGAGATAGACTCAAAGCAAATGCGAGTCTATCTTCCTGCAGAGAGGATAGAAACACTACAGTCTCAAGTTCGAGCTTTGCTCCTCAAACGTCGCGCCCCAGCGAGGATGGTCCTACAACTGTTAGGTTCCATGTCGGCCACTGTTCTCCTAGTCCCCTTAGCAAGGTTACATATGATGATTCTCCAGTGGCTCCTGTCAGTCCAGTGGTCTTATCAGGATCTCCCACTCAGTCACCACATTCTGATCACAGAGACATGCAAACAGGACCTTCGTTGGTGGCTTCTTTCCTCCAACCTGGATCAGGGGCGACCCTTCGTTCCACCACCTCCAGTGGCCACATTGACTACGAACGCCTCCCAGACGGGTGGGGGGGGACATTTCCTGGGCAGGTCAGTCCAAGGCAAGTGGCACTCCGACGAGAGTCTCCTCCACATCAACATACTGGAAATGAGGGCGGTGCTTCTATCGCTGCAAGCACTACACAGTTACCTCCCCTAGGGCATGATTGCCATTCAGTCCGACAACATGTCAGTAGTCTGGTACCTGAACAAGCAGGGAGGGACCAGATCCTACCCCCTTTGCAGAGAGGCCATGAAGGTATGGGATTGGGCGATTGCAACCAAACGTTTTCTGGTAGCAACACACATTCCAGGGAGATCCAATGTGATAGCCGACAGACTGAGCAGAACTATTCTCTCCCCTCATGAGTGGTCTCTGAACGACAGAGTGGCAACTCAGATTTTCAGAAGATGGGGAACTCCTTGTTGCGACCTTTTCGCAACCCCCCTCAACACGAAATGCCAACAGTTCTTCTCTCTCACCCCAGTTCCGAGGATGATTCTCAAGGATGCCCTAGTCCAAGCTTAGCCCACCGGTCTGCTATACGCCTTTCCACCGGTTCCCCTTCTTCCCAAGGTGATCCAGAAGGTGATTCGCTTGGAGAGCAAAATGATTCTAGTTGCCCCATACTGGCCTCCCCTTTCTTCGGAAATATGCACTGGACGGTCCATGGTTCCTGGACCAAGTTCCGGATCTCTTGACCCATCAGTCGGGACACCTTCATCAGTCCCTCCACTCGTTGAAGTTAACAGCTTGGCTCCTCCTCTTCTGACCATAGTCAGGAACCATGCTTTGGACCCGGAAGTCATACATATCTTGTCCTTGGCCCACAAGACTTCTACTAAGAAAATGTATAGCAGCAAATGGAAGAGATTTGCTATTTGGGCCCAACTCCGGGGATTAGACCCCATGACAGCCCCGGTGTCAGAGGTTCTGATGTTTTTAGCTTCTCTGTTCAATCAAGGTTGTTCGGTCCCTACCATCAAGGTTCAATTAGCGGCTATTTCCAATTTTCACGAGAGCATAGAACCACCTTTGATGAGCAACAAGTTGTATAAAGCCTTCATGAAAGGTGCTAGGCTGCTACAGCCCCCGATATCTCGTCCCGCTCCACCGTGGGACCTTAATGTGGTGTTAAGTGCTTTGACCTCTTCCCCCTTTGAACTGGCAGCAACTTGTGACTTCAAATTTCTTTCTTGGAAGACTGCTTTATTAGTTGCAATTACATCAGCCAGGAGAGTTTTGGAACTTCAAGCCCTATGTGTCAAACCACCATACCTGGTTTTTCACAAGGATAGAGTATCCCTCAGACCGAACCCATCCTTTGTTCCTATGGTTTGTTCTAATTTTTGTCTGCAACAATCACTGGAACTTCCAGTTTTCTTCCCAAAGTACTCAGAGCGGAATACATCCTTCACACCTTGGATGTCCACAGACAATTACGCTTCTATTTGGATAGGACACACCAAGCACGAAAAACAGATCAGTTGTTTGTGTCCTTTTCGGACAATAAATTGGGCAAAGCCGTCACGAAAGTCACTATTGCCAAGTGGATCAGAGACTGTATCAGTCATACTTACTTCATTTCTAACAAAGAGCTTACAGCTACAGTGAAAGCTCATTCTACCAGGGCTATGGCTACTTCGGCAGCTTTTCATTCCAAGCTTGCTATTAGTGACATTTCCAGTGCGGCTACATGGTCTTCTCCTCACACCTTTATTTCTCATTACAAATTGGACGTGGCATCTCGGGGGCGAGCTTCCTTCAGTTCCACAGTTCTCAGGAGTGTTTTCCAGTGAGCCACCCAGGAATCAGGTGCTAGGGACGCTGTCCCATCAGTACAGAATGTAGGCGAGATAGGATCACATTACATCGTTTAGTTATGTACTTACCATAACTTTAGATGTATGGGATCCATCTCGCCTACATTCCTAATAACCCACCCTCCTTCCCCCTGCCTTGGAGATCAGAAGAGACCGGACGGTCCGAGTTCAACCGTTTCATCTCTTGAAACACCTGGCAATATTATATCAACAGTCTATGTGTGTGTGCATGTGTGCGGACAAACAAGATCTGGGGAAGCAGTAGTGGTGCATCCTGGGATGTGGGATAGCTCAGCCAATAAGAGACTTCGTTCTATAGTATAGCGTGCCGAGTCAGAGCCGAGGATCGGCTCCGAACCCATCAGTACAGAATGTAGGCGAGATGGATCCCATACATCTAAAGTTATGGTAAGTACATAACTAAAAGTTATCCTAACCCTCTGAATACTTTTACATATTTTCCCAGAGTCCTATATTCTCTTCTATTTCTCCTCCTATTGGACATTTAACATTTCCCCTCCTCATTTGCAGAAATCTAGGGGGAATCCATCTGGCCATCCAGCTTTCCTTGCCTGCCTCTTGTATATGGCTTTCCTTATCTCATCCCTTGTCACCTCCTCATTAAGCCTCTTTGTTCATCCTGCAACATATTTTCTTTTACATTCTTTCCCCAGTTTCATTCCGAGTCTTCTGCCTCTTCCTGCTGTTTGTAAAACTCCCTGTAGTATTCCTTGAATCATTCTCTGATTTGCTTTTCTTCTAAATATTCTCCATCTCCTCTCCTTATTTACTGCACCCCTCTCTCTGTCTTGCCTCTTGGATAGCTGCTTCCTTTGTGCCTTCCTAACAATAGCCCCTAGTACCATTGCTGTATTTCTTGCGCTGCAATAACTTCACTCTCCAATTTCATTCTTCTAGCTCTTTTCTGTAGCGCATCTAGGTCTCAATCACCCTTCCTTCTTTCCTTCTGCACTCACCGGTTTTCCCCTGACACTGACCTTGAACCCATCCCACTAGTGTTCTTTCACACTATCCCTTAACTTATTGTCTTGCATTGACTCCTTTATTAGTGATTGTAGGGTGTCTTTGTCCTCTGCCACCTTCCTTTTATATCCAGCCACCCTCCACCCCCTTCTCATTGTTTTCTGTTCCTGCACACTTACCTTAAGTCTCACTGCTGCATGACCTAATATGTCTTTCTCTCCTGTATTTGGATCTTTTCTATTATTTCCATTAGGTGCTCCTTCCTTAAGAACCCATTTCCCCTATTTGCATATACCAAAATGTTTCTTTTCAGGGTGTATTCCCTCTCATTTTGATATCTTCCCCTCCGTATGTCCAGCCACCTTTCCTGTAATTCCTTGGGCTAAATCTTGTTTCATCTTTTTGTTATATTTCTTGGGCTTGGTATACAATGCATTATTTTCTGTTCCATGCCCCCATTATACATATTCCATCTACTTTTGCCTGTACTCAGTAAGAAAAATAGTTCTTGTAAAATCGTTCATCCTTGTTTGATATGTATATGTTTCCCTTTGTCCAGCCTGCACCACCAACCCTTCCCTGACAGATGATTCATCTACCTGTTTCACTTTTTATCACTTTCTCTGTGGTTGTCTGATGCAGTCAACAAAATAAATTTGCTACTCCCTGCTTTCCTCCATGCCTTGCTGTCCATTTCTCCATTTGGATACTCATAAGACAATATCTTCTCCTCACCATCTGATTTTCAGTCTTGTTTCTTGTAACAGAAAAAGGTCTCCCCCATCGCACAAGCACAAAACAAAAGCCAACTCACACATGCACATTCTCCGACCCCTCACACATGCATCAAACACATCAGCACACTCACATACACACTCCCACTCAAAACCCTTAGAAAACACTTACCTGACATAACACCTACATCCACACACGGCACCGCGCACCATCAAAACACAATCCCGGACATTACGCAGCGTAAGGTCATAACCGCGAATTTGACATATATTCGAGTTCGCGATTATGACCTTTCGCTATTTTTAACATTCGGCTTTATAGTCTCGAGATACTGAAATTCGACATTTCAGTAATTCGAGGTTATAAAGTGTTTCCATATATAGATATATATATATATATATATATATATATATATATATATATATATATATATATATGGTTCCCATTCAGAAGCCTGAAACATCATAAGCCTGAAAATCAAAATCCTGAAACCAAAAGCCTGAAAATTCAGAATCCTGAAAACTCAAAATCCTGAAAGACCAAAATCCTGAAACTCAAAATCCTGAAAACACAAAATAGACATACTGATGTCATTGTGGCTTTGCTATTGTTAGCCCTGTGGTGTTAGGTCATGCGTTGGGGTCAGGTAAGTGTGCGTTGGTTTTATTTTAGGGTTAGGCGGTTTAAGTGAGTTAGGGTTAGGGCAGGTTAGGCATGTATGCAAAGGTGACAAATATTGGGGTTAGGCGGTTTAAGTGAGTTAGGTTTAGGGCGCGGGTCAGGTGAGTGTGCGATAGTGACGGACCTTAGGGTTAGGGTTAGGGTCAGGGTCAGTTGGTAGATATTAGTGTCTTTATAGTGACATATTAGCATTATTTGTGTTTTCAGAATTTTGAGTTTCAGGATTTTGGGCTTTCAGGATTTTGAGTTTTCAGGATTCTGAATTTTCAGGCTTTTGGTTTCAGGATTTTGATTTTCAGGCTTATGATGTTTCAGGCTTCTGAATGGGAACCATATATATATATATATATATATATATATATATATGTGTGTTCTCATATTCTTCTCTTATTTAAGCTGCATCTTTGAAATAAGAAATAGTAATTAAACATATCAGTTTATAAAATATAAAATACTTGATTGCATTTTCAAACCGAAAAAGAACCATCGCTTAAATAAAATTATCTCAAAATTTGGTATAGTTTAAATGCGAATATATATAATACACGTGTGTGTGTGTGTGTGTGTGTGTGTGCGTAAAATAAACATATATATATATATATACATATATATATATATATATATATATATATATATATATATATATATATATCTAAAGAAAAAATGCTATTATAATTGTATTGACCACAATTTGAGAACTGATGAGACTGAGACAAACCATTTTGTTCAAACCCGGGGGGGGGGTGAGTGGCATTCGACATGTTGCCAAACAAGGTCTTTATATTCAAGTTTTAATGACAATCACCCCTCTCTAGGTTCAATGTTGACTTTTCCTAAAATAGCAAATTTAAACTGGCAGGTTTGTCCCCACATTTGTAAAGTGCATTATTTATATTTTTTACCTTAATATCATTTAGATGTTTGTAAATCCTCTTATAAAGTGCACATTCAGTTTTCACTATATAAAAACTTGGACAATGGGTACACATAAGGGGAGATATATACCACCCCAATTGTTTTACAATTACCCTTGCTTAGTTTAATCATACTGTTTATGCCATTATCAAGTATAATCAAATTGTTGGCCATAATATGTGAGCGTTGTTTACATATATCACATCTCAATATCCCTTTCTTATTTGGGGTAGTTCTATGACATTTGTTCTTAAACTACATATACTGCTCAAAATTAACTGCTGTTTTGAACACAAATATGGGTTCAACTCTCTAGGCACCCTGTCATATGTTTTCTCTAAGTCCACAAAGACACATTGCAACTCTTTCTGACCTTCTCTGTACTTCTCCATCAACACTCTCAGAGCAAACATCGCATCTGCAGTGCTCTTTCCCAGCATGAAACCATACTGCTGATCACTAATCATCACCTCCCTTCTTAACCTAGCTTCCACTACTCTCTCCCATAACTTTATGCTGTGACTGATCAATTTAATCCCTCTGTGGTTACTACAGCTGTGCACATCACCGTTATTCTTAAAAATCGGTACCAAAACACTTTCTCCATTCCTCAGGCATCCTCTCACTTTCTAATATTTCATTAAACAATCTGGTTAGAAACTCCACTGACATTTCACCTAAACACCTCCATGCTTCCACAGGTATGTTATCTGGACCAACAGCCTTTCCATTCTTCATCCTCTTCAAATATATCCTTACTTCCTCCTTGTCAATCCACTGCACTTCATGATTCACTATCCCCACATCATCCAACCTTCTCTCCCTCTCATTCCCTTCATTCATCAACCCTTCAAAGTACTCTTTCCATCTGCTCAACACACTCTCCTCACTTATATGTTTCCCTCATTATCCTTTATCACCTTTACCTGCTGCACATCTTTCCTAGCTCGGTCCCTCTGTCTAGCCAATCGGTACAGGTCCTTTTCTCCCTCCTTAGTGCCCAACCTTTCATACAACTCTTCACATGCCTTATCCTTAGCCTTTGCCACCTCTCTCTTTGCCATGCACCTCATCTCCTTATACTCCTGCCTACTTTCTTCATCTCTTGGACAATCCCACTTCTTCTTTGCCAACCTCTTTGCCTGTATACTCTTCTGTACTTCCTCATTCCACCACCACTGTCTTCTTGTCGTCCTTCCTCTGTCCAGATATCATACCAAGCACCTTTCTAGCCGTCTCCCTTACTAGCTCTGCTGTAGTTATCCAGCTATTTGGTAACTCTTCACTGCCACCCAGTGCCTGTCTCAACTCTTCCCTGAACTCCACCGCACAACTACCCTTTTTCAATTTCCACCATTTGATGCTTGGTGCTGCCCTTACACTCCTCCTCCTCTTGTTGCTCACCAACGTCATCCTACAAACCACCATTCTATGCTACCTAACTACACTTTTCCCGGTCACCACTTTATAGTCTCCAATCTCCTTTAAACTGGCCCTCCTACATAAGATATAATCCACCTGTGTGCATCTTCCTCCACTATTGTATGTTACCCTATGCTCCTCCCTCTTGTTGAGATACGTATTCACCACAGCCATGTCAAAAAAAAAAAATCGGAAGTACACAAGACAAATTTATAGCCACTGGTCATTGCACAATCCAAATACATAAGAAAACAATTACTATGAGTCTCCATTAAATAGTCAGTAAACCAGGGAAATGCAGTACAGCACTGCTAGTCCAATTAAATGAATGCAACAAACATGTCAACTGTACAGATTTTCGCAAAATGTCCAGAATTTTGCCTCATACTTTTGGTCAGTTTTTCATAAAATTGTGTTTTACTAGCAAATTAGTGGCAAATTGTTGAAGACTGAAGTTAAAAAATAAATGACTGACATTTGAGTTTCAGAGTTCATAACCTTCAGAAAATTCATGCTAATGCACAACCTGTTTGGTAAAAGCAGTACTTAAAAATTGTTCCTATTTTTGGGTGTTTGTCCCACTTTTACTTATGGCTTTGTCCAGACTTCTTACTCTAACATGTTGAGAGGTATGGAATGTGATACAATCAGAGCCAGCTTATGCACAGGCGAACTAGGCAGCTGCCTACAGTATCTTCCTGACATGCTTAATATTTAGAGCAATGAAATGCAGTGTTTATTTGGTCTAAAAGTACACAAATGCTTAAATGTCCTGAGATGTCCCTGTTTAAAGAAAACGAGCCTGAAAATGGGTGGGCACCCCAAGGGTAGGTGCTTTAATGGACGTGACCATTCAAGACAAATTACACTTGAACACTGAAGAAAATTCTAAAAGTATAACTGAATGGAGACTGGAGCAGGAACATTTTGAAAAGAGAAGATGAGTTTCCATCAGTAGTATGAGGCAAGTACTGATTTTTTTTTTTAAAGATACTGGTAGTGATCAACTAGATATTTTGGCAGAATACTTGCCAAAAAGAAAAGGAAAAACAATATACTACTACTACTACTACTAAGGCAGTGAGAACAAAGGGTCAACATCAGGAACATATTTTAAATATTTTTAAAAATTATTTAAAAGTTAATAGAACAACAGGTTGTTCACATCAATGTGCATTTTCTGAAAATAAGAAGCATCATCTGGCATTATTGACTGACAGTACTCCACAGTGATTTACCTAAAAATCAAACATTTTATAAGGGACACCGCAGCAAAAATGTGAGGCAAAATCAGGTAGAGTAGCTATAATTACTGCACTGCCTGTAGAAGAAAACTGCCTGCTGCTGTTTGCTCATTATTCCGACTTTCTGATTTGTGTAAAGGCAACATGAAATACTTCAAAGCGTGGCAATGGTCTATGCAGGATGTGACATCCCCACTCTGGGCCAGTAATCAAGGAGCCTGAATCCTCACCACTGACACTGGAGAGGAACATTCACCTGGAATACAAATGGATACACTTAGTATTTCCAGATGCAGACCTCTCTGCATCAAGCACAATTTCCCTTAAGAGCACACAGGGCACACACTCAGCCCGGGGTCTGGATTTCTCCGTCTCTCTCCAGGTCCCCAATAAGACTCCCCACTTCTACAGCTGCAGAGTTAAGTCCTCAGCTGAGTGCCCAAGCCTAATTCTCCACCACTCTCTCTGTGAAACCAGTGCTTTGTGCCCCTGCTCCAAGTAGCTGACATACACACTTTGATATTTAATTTTCACAGACACACCTGGGAAAAACTGGCATAGATTACCAGCTCTACCAGCTTTGCCCAGACTATAAGGTAGATTCAATGTCACCAGTTAGTTACTATATGGCTCTTAAAAGGGTATGCTATTATGCCCAATGAAGTTAATATTAATACAAATGGTAATGTTGACCAAACAGCAAGGCTTCAGGATTGGCCACAGCTGCCATGAAATACATTTAAGTACTCTCAAAGGTTAAAATTTCTCTAAAGGACTAGTCACAATGAGAAGTTTAAATATATTTAATAATAAAAGAACTTGAAAATACTAAATATCTATTCCCAGTAAACACTAGAGTTTCAGTCACTGGAAATATTAAAAATAGCAACAATGGGAAGTTTCATACAGATATAGAAAAACTTGAATAAAAACAAGGTGAAATTACCCTCAAAAATCAAAACTTGTAAAACAGTCAGGGTAATCAGATGAAAAATGCCAAACACCAGATAAACGCAGAAACAGTAACCATACACAAATCCAGTTTTATTGAGCGCTTTCATCTCAGGTCAATACTGAAACTTCATCAGAATAACAACCCATTAATTCTTGCCCTTAAAATACAGCTACCGATTAAACAATTAGGTTTTTTTAAAAGGCCATTCCAAACAAATTCACTTGTTAATCAAATTGTGCCAACAAAAAGCATCTATATATAAGTGTATGATACGACTGTGTCCAGGCCCAGCAATCAAGGAGCCTCAATCCTCATCACTAACACCAGGGAGGTCGTCTCAGAAGAGGAAAGGACAACTAATACACACAGTAAAGTACAATTTCCCTTAAGTGCACACAGAGATCACAGTCAGTCTGGGGCTGGTTGCTCCCTTGCTCACCAGGTCCCCAATACGACTCCCCACTGGCACAGCTATAGGGTCCAGGTCTCAGCCTAACTGGGCAAGCTAAAACCTCCAGTACCCTCTCTGTCCAACCTGTGCTTCATGTCCCTGCCAAGTAGCTGACACAACACACACACACTTTGAGATAAGTATTTATACAACTTCACAGACACTCCTGGGAAAGGCTGACACAGATTGTCCAACTGTGCCCCTTTACCAGACTATGGTAGTAATTACTGCCACCACCCAGTTAATAATATCAGCTACTAAAAGGCCCTTAAAAGGGTGTCCATTTATTACTGTGAAATATTAATATCCAATGGCAGTATGACTAACAGTCAAGGCTTACTTTAGAGTGGCCTATTACAATAACCTCTATAAATATGCAATGCTCATCTCTACATAAATCAGCCACAGGTAGAAGGTTTTAAAAATATTTAATATTAAATAATTAAAACACAAGACAAAACTACTACACCACAGAGATATCTAAGAGTTCACAGATCACACAGAAACTTAAAATAATACGGTAGAACAGGTCTGATTCAAAGAAAAATACCTAATTTATCTTTACTAGCTTTAACTATTACTACAAAAAATCACAGTGCTAAAAACTTACATGTGAGCATAAGGCAGAGTGCTGATAAGTTAAATGTCCAAAGCCAAAATGCTTTCAGTCTCTTGTGAGAAATCGTATTTTTAACATTACTAACAAACATGTTTGCTGGGTCCCTCCCCAAATTACATCATTTTTGACCCTTAGGTTTTCCCAGGCAAACAAACTGCATTATTTAGCAATCTAACACCTGCACAGAAACTTACAACAAGAGAAGACATTTCACATGTATATGCTAGCAGAAACCAGAGCAAGTAAGCACCTTCCACATCTAAATTCTAGTCATAAACTTTAGCCTTAAAACAATGGGCATGAAATTTTCATCCAGCCGCCCTAGAGCTGAATTCTAACATGAAAGGGTACAACATGCTTTACTGGGCCAGTAGAGTGCAATGTTGTCACATATTTTGCAGTTCCACATTTCACAGTATTCTTTACACTCAAGAAACATACCTGTATTTTACATTTATTATCAAGAAAACATGCCTGTATTTTACATTTATTTATACAGTTAATAGAATTATGTATCAAATTCTATTTGACTAGGCTGGCAGCCTTCGCCCATCTCTCCCCAATCATCACAGTGTATAAAAATGCTTTAAGAAAAAAACATACATAAAAACACATTTGAAAGTTATCTCGTCAAAGCTCTAGTTTTAAGAATAGGCAAAATAGAGACCATATTGTTAATACAAGGTTCATTCATAGCATTTAATAACATTTGCCATTTAAGCTCATTTCTCTCAATTTTGAGTTCCCACCACCCACCTCTTGTACTTTTTGGTACTATCGCAAGAATCCCAAATTTAAATTTTGTAAAACCTTTACAAACCCTTGAGTGTCTGTACAAAGCATTGTTTTCATTACTTTCAGAAATACCATAATTGTGTTCATAAATTTGTCTTCTGAACACTTGCTCTCTCTTACCTACATAACAGTAGGAACAAACTTCACAGATTGCTAGGTAAACTATTCCCTTGGTTGAACAATTACCTTGCTTCAACCTAATATCTTGACCTAATACTGGGTAAGTTTACACTCACCCACATCAAAAATAAATCTACAGTGTGAACAGCAGCCACATTTCATAGTGCCCTTTTCATTCATCCTAATTGTAGCCAGGTCATGTTCAAACAAGAATTTAAGATTTTTACCTGTTTTTAACATACATTCAGGACATCCCCTAAAACTTTCATAAGGTCTTCATTAGAGTTAAACAACACCCAATATTTTTTCAATATATTTTGTACTTCTCTGGTCCCATCACCATATTCAGTGATCATACTCTCATCATATCTATTCTTGTCATTCTTCTTCTTGAATGCAACTTGATCATGATCAATTCCAAGTATGGGTCTAAATTTTGTCCCCCAAGAAAAACTAACTTCCTTGACTGTTATTAGAATAAAATCTCTAGGGTAACCCCTATCCAAAAACATTTCAACAATATGGAACACCTCATTCCTAAAGGTGTCACAACTGGAACACATTCTGGCTGCTCTAACAAATTGGCCTTTAAGAATGTTCTTTTATGTAAAGCCCAGATGGTGACTGTTAAAATCCAAGTAACTGTTAGAAAAGCTATCTTTTCTATAAATAGTAGAAGCAAAAGTTGAATGTTCAATATCCTTGGAAATGGTAACTTCTAAACAGTCAATACTTGACTCAGAACTATTGTTAGTAAACTTAAATAATGAACCTAAATCATTCAGGTACTCAGCCAGATCTTTCTTCCCCAGAGTATTATCTTTCCAAAGAATAAAAATGTTGTCAAGGAAACAAAAATAGAGAATCTGCTGTTCAGTAAATCTAGGGGTAAAAATAAATTTATGCTCCCATGCATACATTACTAAATTGGTGTATATGGGAGCACAACTGGCCCCCATAGCTATGCCTTTAACCTGCTTGAAATAACCTTCAAAAGTAAAAAAGTTGTTCTCCAAAATGTACTCCATCACACTCACTGTAAAGTTAACCATTGTACAACTCAGGTTAGTTAATTTAACAATAACCTCAGCAAAAAGTTCTAAACCTTGATTGTGGGGGATGCAGGTAAATAAATCAATTACGTCCATTGTGTAAAAGATAGCATTCTCTTCAAATAATTTGTTTTTAAACATAGCAAGGAAATCCCAAGAGTCCCTTAAAATGTCCCTTAGAAGTCTTGAGGTGGTACCAAAAAGTATGAGAGGTGGGTGGTGGGAACTTAAAATTGAGAGAAGTGAGCTTAAATGGCAAATGATATTAAATGCTATGAATGAACCTGGTATTAACGATATGGTCTCTATTTTGCCTGTTCTTAAAAAGTACAGTTTTGTACCTACCATAAATGTAGATGTTCGAAGATCCACATTGCTGCAGTCCTGACACTTGGGTAGTCCGCTGTCCCAGTCGGCCCGAATACCAAAGTATATCAGGGCGAGCGTCGGTCAAGGCGCATTAGTCTGACGTCAGAACGTCAGGGTATAAATGCGCATGACCGACGCCATTTCCTCAGTCTTTTCTTGCCCCAGATGTCAGAAGACCCTAAAAAGATAAGGCCAAACCAAAACAACAACACACCAAACACCCCAGTACCAAATATATGTACAATATATACAAAGTCAGAAGGTACAATCCCACCCACACAACCACCCCTAAACACAGAGGGGAAGGAGGGAAATTGGACTGCAGCAATGTGGATCTTGAACATCTACATTTATGGTAGGTACAAAACTGTACTATGTTCTTCATCTCACATTGCTGCAGTCCTGACACTTGGGTAGAATCCCAAAGCAGAGGTAAGGGAGGATGGCAAATCACAAAGAAGCAGGAGCTGACAACATGCCCTGTAAAATAGCAGTGGCAAAACCAGCCCTAGATTTAGAGTAGAGAGGAAGGTGGTAATGCTTAGAGAAGGTATGCACTGAACTCCAAGTAGCTGCCTCCAAAATATCCTTAGTTGCCACCCCTTAGAAATGCTGTTGAAGTGGCAGTAGCCCTAGTGGAATGAGGCCTAATCCCAGCTGGAATCTCCTTGCCATGATGGGAGTAACAGAAAGTAATGCAAAACCCAATCCACTTAGAAATAGTTTGTTTTGACACAGGCTTACCCTGAGAACTCAAAGCAAAAGAAACAAACAACTGCTGAGACTGCCTAAAATCCTTAGTCCTGCTTAAATAATAACGTAATTGCCTGTGTACATCTAAAGTGTGCAAAATCTTTTCCCCTTATTTTGGGGATTTGCATAAAAGGTAGGCAAATGAATAGTTTGGTTTAAAGCCACACTAGAAACCACTTTAGGCATAAAGGAAGGATTAGTACGTAAAGATACCCTATCCTTATGAAAAATCAGGAAAGGCTCAACCGCCATAAGGGCCTGCAATTCAGACACCCTTCTTGCAGAGGTAATGGCTAACAAAAAAGCAGTCTTCCATGACAAATATTTCAATTCAGCAGTAGCTGCAGGCTCAAAAGGTTGTAGAGAGAGTTTCTCCAACACAAAATTGAGGTCCCAAGCAGGAGTAGGAGCTCGGGGTCTTATATTCTTTGCCCCTCTAAGAAATTGCTTGAACAAGGGATGAGAAAACAATGGTGGGTCACAATCATAGTGAGCTGAAATTGCTGCAGCATGAATCTTAATGGAAGAGAAAGACAAACCTTTGTCCAATAACTCAGTAAGATATTGAAGAGCCACACTCAAATTTGGCTCAGAAACATCCAAATCCTTTGCTGCACACCAAAATAAAAATCTCTTCCATTTTCCTGCGTACACTTTCCTTGTACTAGGTCTTCTGGCTTCCATAATCACATTCAAAACTTGTTGAGGAAGCTGAGACCTGCTATGGTTCAAAACAGAATATGCCAGGCTGTTAGATGAAGAGAGTGAAGCTTGACATTGAGTAGATGCCCGTCCTTCTGAGACAATAGGTGTGGAATCAAAGGTAAGGGCCATGGAGGCTTTTACCAGACTCCTCAGCAATGGGTACCAGTGCTGCCGATGCCAATCTGGAGCTATTAAAATCATCCTTGGCTTGTCTTGTCTGACCTTTAGGAGTACCTTTGGGAGGAGAGGCAGAGGTGGAAAGGCATACACATGAAGATTTTTCCAACTGAAAGAAAGAGCATCCACTTTCCAGGCTGTGTGATGAAACCTTTTCGTGCAAAACTTTGGCAGCTGGTGGTTTAGTGGAGAAGCGAACAGATCTATGTCTGGGTTCCCCATGACACTGTCAATGTCTGAAATACATGAAGATCCAGTTTCCACTCGTGGGGATCCATGATTTGCCTGCTTAACACATCTGCTAAGGAGTTCTGTGCTCCTGGCAGAAACCTTGCTTGAAGATTCAGTTGCAAGCTTAACGCAGTCTCCCACAAAATCATTGCTTGCCTGCATAGAGGATAAGAATGTGTTCCCCTTGTTTGTTGATGTACCACATGACAGTTGTGTTGTCTGTTAGAATCAACACCTGCCCTGGAAGAAGTAAATCCTTGAAAGCCAGTAATGCAAACTGGACTGCTAACATCTCCTTCATGTTGATATGTAGATGCTGCAGTCTGGCAGGCCACTTGTCTTGTATCCACTTTCCATTCAGATGAGCTCCCCAAGCTGTGTCTGAGGCATCTGTCGTTAGAATCTGACTACGCTTCTGGGCGGGTCACAGAGGCGCTTGTTTAGGTGACATTCCTGAGCCCACCACAAAAATTCCTGTTGAATGCAAGGTATTATTTGAATGACAGTGTCCAAATCCTGGCAGTGCTGTGTCCATACATTTTGAGATACCATTGTAGCTTCCTCATATGCAGTTTGGCATTGGGAAGTACCAGAATACAAGATGCCATGAACCCTAAGGCTTGAAGGACTGTCCTTGCAGTCAGCCCGGACTGATGAGATAGTTGATGGAAGTAAAGAGAAAGATTCTTTGTTTGTCCGGTTAAAAAGGCCATCTGTTGCTGTATTCAGTCTCACACCCAGAAAGCACATGTCTTGAGAGGGTACTAGACTGGACTTTATTTCGTTCACAGAATACCCTAGGCATCTTAGCACTGCTATCACATATTCCAAATGCTGAAGAAGCGTCCCTTCCTTGAGCCAGAATCAGGCAATCGTCCAAATAAGGATAGATTTGTATTCCTTTCAGCCTGAAGAAAGCTATCACTGGAGCCAGAACCTTTGTGAATACTTGGGCGCAGTAAAGCCAAAGGGCAATGCAGAGAAACTGATAATGAGAATTTAGCTCGAAAACGCAGATACTTCCTGCAAATTAGTCTGATAGGAACATGAAGGTAAGCTTCCTTGAGATCCAAAGTTACCATCCAGTGATCTTTGCCCAGCAGAGGTAAAAGCTGTAACGTCAACATTTTGAACTGGGGAATGCCCAGAAAGGGGTGGGGGATAGCCAGTCCCAAAATTGGTCCCCACGTGTTCCCTTTTTTGGGTACTAGAACCGGGCGAGAATAAAATCCTAGGCCCCTTCTGGCACAGGAACGGCTGAATGGTATTTGGAGCAACAGAGAAATTTGCTTGTGAGCCTCTTTCCTTTGTTGAGGAGGAATGTCTGGCATGCCTTTGAAAGGAGGCAAGGTATGGAAATAAAACCTGTAACCGTGGTGAATGATATCCAATACCCATCTGTCTTGGGTAATTAAACTCCAGTTTCTTTGAAAAGTGCCAACCTTCCTCCCAAAGGTGCTGCCAGATGAGAAGATTCTGGCAGCTGAAAAGGCAGGTCATTGGGTCTGTTTACGAAAGACTGACCCCTGCCCTCACCAGACTGAGCAGGGGAACTCCCTGTTCCTAAAAGAACCTGAGCTCTCTGCTACCCACGTCTAGACCTACCCCTAGACTGGGAATCATAAGCAGGATATGTCCACCCTTGGTAGGCCAATTTCTACTAAACTGGAGGCTGAACCTGCAAAAATCTTTAACAGTCTGCATAGACTTAGCCTTGTCTTCCATTTTCTTTAGAACTGCTTCCACAGGCGAACCAAACAACACATCAGATTGTAAAGGAGCATCAAAAACCTTTGTCTCCACATGCTCAGCTAATTTTGATCCCTCAACCAGGCGTGCCCTGCCGAAGAATCAACCAGTGGCAGCCCCTCGAAGAGGACTGCACAGCATCAAAACCACATTGCAAAGAATGCTTACCCACCTGTTCAGAAACATGAACTAAATCCTGCAACTCTTTACACTCAATAGCTTCCTCAAAAGCATCTACATTAGACTTTAATTGTGAAAGGAGATAATTTTGGTATTTCAACATGTGAAACTGGCAATTCAAAGCTCTCATGGCCAAAGTGGAAGAAGTATACACTTTCTTTCCCCATCTATCCAAAGTCCTTGCCTCTTTATCTGGAGGAACAGGATTTTTAACAACAGAAGCCTTAATACCTTTAGGCCCCTGTGAAACAGTTTCTGGGTCTGCCCTAGGACTCTTAAAAAGATACTTATGAGCTTCAGGCACCCTATAATATCTATCCAGTTTAACTGGAGCAGGAGGCAAAGAATCAGGGTTCAGAGAAGCCTCTGCAAAAACATCCTCCACCACATCTAGAACAGGAGGTATAGCTAAAGGCCTATGCTGGGGTAGAAACAAAATAATCAGAGAAATCCTGACCTTCCCATTTAAAAATGCTCCTCATGGAATGGAGAGTCTCTGAAAATGAAAAATCCTCAGGAGGAGAAGCAGAAGGAGTAGAATCATCTACATCAGAATCAGAGTAGGGAATACTCCTGCAAGTCTTCAAGACTCAGAAGCATCCGAACACTGCTCAAAACTCCCAAGCTCAGGTTCCACCCTAGGCCTCTTATCAGGAGGGGCATAGAACCTCTAATCATTGTAATCAAATCTTCTGCCATCTTAAGCATATGCTTCTAGGTACAGACCCTGAAGAACTAGGGTAACACCTGAAACAAAACCTGGCCTGCCCCTGGGAGAAGCCTTGAAACAGCAGGGGAGGGCCTAACCACCTTAGGAAGGAGGGGAGAACAGCTACCTGAAGCCCTTCCTGGCCTACCTCCTGAGAGGTCACATCTTGCAATAATAAAGTCTCCCTGGGATTCCAAAGAAATTTCTGGCTGAACCTCTGGCTCCACCGAGCCCTCTAAAAAAGCGACGTCCGTGCGGACGGTTCTTCCAGCCTAGGCTTTGCTGTTTTGTCCTTGCGCTTTTTGACGGCGGCGTCGGAGCATCCGACGGCATTTTATAATAAAACTAACCTGGCACAATCTAATCTTCTCTTTATAGTGCTTGTTAAATCTAGCACAAGAGCAACAGCCAACAACGCCCGTGCTCAGGCCCTAAGCAAGGTATACACAAGGTATGGTAATCCCTATGAGGTATCTGTTTCCCACAAGAAATACAGTTATTCACTTTTTCTGACATCCGTAAAATACTGAGGCAAGAAAAACAAAATATTCCCACGGGTACTTAGCCAACTAACTTTCGGGGTCTGAAACTCCGACTTCGAAAATCTCAGAACGCCAACCTGCACTTGCAAAACTGCTTCTGCATCGGACCATGCAGGACTGCAGCAATGTGAGATGAAGAACATCTAGAGCTTTGACAAGATAACTTTCAATTGTGTTTTTTATGTATGTTTGTTTCTTAAAGTATATTTATACACACACACACACACACACACACATACATACATATATATATATATATATATTTTTTTTTTTTTTTTTTTTGGCACAATTTGATTAACAAGTGAATTAATTTGGAATGGCCTTTTTTAAAAAAACTAATTGTTTAACAGGTAGCTGTATTTTAAGGGCAAGAATTAATGGGTTGTTATTCTGATGAAGTTTCAGTATTGACCTGAGAATAAAGTGCTCAATAAAAATGGATTTATGTATGGAGACTGTCTGCGTTTATCTGGTGTTTGGCATATTTCACCTGATTACTTCCGCAGTGGTGCAGCGGTAGCATTGTTGCCGCACAGCAAGAGGTTCTCCCGTTCGATTCTTGGCTTGGATTAGGAGTGCCTTCTGTGTGGAGTCTGCATGTCCTCCCCACGGTCAAGTGGGCATTCGAAAGACATGCGTTGAATGGGCGTGCCTTTGTTGAAGGTTGGGCATCAAGCTGGCAACTCAACACCATAAAAGAAAACCAACTGCCAATCATTAGCAGACCAGAGTTCCACTGTGGCAACCCCTAACCGGGAAAAGCCGAAAGACAAACAACAACACTGACTATGTTTTACAAGATATAGAAAAACAGTATTTGGCTAATCTTACTATCTATTCCTGATTGACTAAAAGAATTACTGTTCCCTAGTTAGGTTACTTACTACCGCAAGGCAGGATGATGTGGGTAAGGGTCTTTCTAGTCAGGTTTCCAAGAACAGACTGCCCCTGAGACTTCAGTCTCCTCTAATATTAAAACATTATTTCTGTACAGAATAACATCACATACATCTGGTTATCTGACTTCTGGTTCCCATACCATTACCTACCCTAGAAGCTGCTAGGGTTTAGAACCTATGTTCTACCATACATTTATGGAGCTTTTCTAATATCTGTTGCAGCATTTGGAAGCCATAAAACAACAAAACCATTCCACAGTTCCTGCAGGAGCTGCAAACTATTCGCTAGCACAGACACTGTATCTCTGACTCCCTTCAAAACTGTGGATAACATCTTTATGGCTTAACCAAAAAAGTAATTTCATTTCAAGAATGTTTTTCAAAGTCAGGTGGATTAACCTCTTCTCTTCCATTATATGCTGTTACAATGTGTACATTTAAACAGTTGCATTAGTGCATGTACATTTCTTTTCTGTCCAACTGTTGATGCATTTTAACACGAGCAACTTTACAAATACATTTTTAATCACAATGATCTGTACAAATCAGTTTGATACACAAATTACATAATTCTTTACAAAATTCCAGCTAGTTCTGCTGGCATATGTTACACATCCACTACCCTAATTTTTCTGACATGGCTGACAGTACCTCCTATCGTCACACAGGGTAAATGAGAAATATATTACATGGCCATCCTGTTTTATCACAGTTTGATGTCAGAATTGTAAACAGACCATGGTTTGGGGTTGTCTGGATAAAAAAATAACTGACCATTGTGTATTTTGCTCAGTTTAAACAGTTAATATTTCACTTTGTATAACAAGTGTATATTTATGTAAAGCAAAAGGACTACTTGATATCTGATATGCACCACAGACTATGTATACTACTATATTTGGCCCTTAAGGCCAAACACAATGCCAGACACACTTGTTATAGGTGACTCCATAGTCAGACACAATGATGTCCCACTCACCAGACTGAACAAGGAAAAGATCACAGTAAGCTGCCTGTCAGGCGCTAGAATCCGCCACATAACACAAGCACTCAGGTCACTCCACAGCAAGTACAAGTATGACTCAGTCATTGTCCATGCCGGTGTGAACGACCTGAGACGTACCTCCCTGGACTACATGAAAAGAGACATAGAGGAGCTCTCAGATTATGTAGCCCAGGCTGGTATGACCCTGACCCTGAGCAGTATCCTACCCTCACCAAGAATGATGCCACAATACAGAGACAAAATGATCAGCTTTAATAATTGGCTTAATTACTGGTGTCATTCTAAGGGGATCCAATGTCTGTCTGCCTGGGATGACATGCTTGACAAGCCACGCTGCTTCGCAAGGGACGGCTTGCACCTGTCACCCTGGGCTTCCGGATATTGGCAAAGGCTCTTGCCACCCCCATAGTGCCTTTTTAGGCAAGGCTCAAATGATAAACCTACCGCCCTAGAAAACAAAATGGAGAAAAACTAAGGGTAATACTGCTCAATGCCAGAAGTCTAAACCTCAAGATGCACACCCTCCTCAGTATGGAGAACATCGATGTCTGTGCTGTGACTGAAACCTGGTTCAAGGCTCCTGAGAGCACCCCAGCACTATCAGGTTATACCTCTTATCATGCGTTCTGGCCCCAAAATCTGGACTGAACCACAAAAGGAGGGGGAGTATCCATATTCATAAAGGATACCCACACCTCCAGGTTAGTGGCAACGCACAAAGCATCGGAGACCATCCAGGTGCAATTAACCATAGGTAAAACTGCCCTACAGTTTGTAACATGCTACAGACCACCTTCTCAAACTCAGGAAACCCACACAGCCTTCCTGAAGACACTGGAGAGTATGAATGTCTCTCCAAACACCATCATATTGGGTGACTTCAACTACCCAAACATAGACTGGGAACATGACTGGGAACATTACTCAAGCCCCAACACCCTAGCCCAAAGGTTCCTTGAGTTCATAAACTCAAATGCTATGGAACAACTAGTCACCATTCCCACAAGAGGAGAAAATATACTAGACCTGATCATCACAAACATGGGGACAAAATGCTCCACACCGGAAGTATATCCCTCATTGGTGAGATCAGACCATAAATTAATCTCACTGGAGATCCACATCCCGCCCCCACCCCCAGCAAAAAAGACCACAGTGAAGAACTTCTCAAAAGCAAACTTCAGACTTCTTAAGACTGGAGTGGTATCCTTCAAGGCCCCCGAGCCAGTGGAAACCAGAACCCACGCTGCTGAAACCCTTACAAATGCCTTCTACAAGCATCTCCAGGAATGTATGGATCAAGCAATCCCTAATAAAATCAAGACCCTTTCCACCAAAGGCAGGCGCCTGGTCTGGTGGACTCCAGCCATAAACAAACTCTACAACAAGAGGAGAAAGCTACTACATGACAGAGCAAAATCCCTAAATGGGAAGGCATCTCTGATCAATACTAGCAAAAAAACTACGATCACTCATAAAATCATCCAAGGCCAACTTTGAGAGAAAAATCACTAATGACACAAAAGACAATCATAAAGCCTTCTTTAGCTATGTTAGAAAGCTGGGTGGAAACTCCCAGATATGCTCAGAATTAGTCCAAAATGATAAAAAAAATCACTGAACCCACAGACATTGCCAACATACTGGCAGACAGGTTCAGTGCAAATTTCTCCCTCCCCCCACAAAAGGAGAAATATCTATCCCACGAGAGTCTAGCCTCCCAAACATCTCATATGCCCAGGTGAGAGCTGCTCTCTAAAGCAAAATACACAGCATCAATGGGACCGGACGGTGTCCCCGGCTGTGTGCTACACGAACTCAATGAGGAACTAAACCCACACATAAGGCTGCTGTTTAATCTTAGCCTTACTACAGGATACGCACTCCAAAGAATGGCGACGGCAACTGTGGTCCCACTCCACAAAGGCGGTGCTTCTATGGACCCTGGAAATTACCGCCCCATAAGCTTGACGAGCCTTGTCTGCAAAGCTATGGAGAGGATCATAATGGAACTCAAATAAAGACATTGGGGACCTACAGACACTGGATCCTACCCAATTTGGCTTTGTCAAGGGCAGATCCTGCCTCTTGAACTTGGTCGACTTTTTCGAAACAGTCACTAAGGCCATTGATGAGGGTAAGGCAGTTCACACAGCCTACCTTGACCTAGCAAAAGTGTTCGACACAATACCCCACTCGGGCATCATAGAAAAGCTTACCAGCTTAGATGTAAACCCATATGTCACAAGATGGGTTGCAAACTGGCTCAAGGACAGAACACACAGGGTTAGAGTTGCTGGTGCCATGTCAGACTCTAAGCCGTCACGAGCGGTGTCCCACAGGGCTCAGTCCTGGGCCCCCTCTTGTTCGGCATTTATTTTTCTGAAGTGCAGGCAAACATAGGGGGATTGTGGCTGACAAAATTTGCAGATGAGTGCAAACTGGGCACCATAATTGACACTCCATCAGACACAGACATCCTCCAGAAAGGTCTCATAGAAATGGATAACTGGAGCCAGAGCCATGGCCTTAAGCTAAATGCCAAAAAATGTATAGTCATACCCTTTGGGAAAAACAAGGTAACCCCTAATTACCACATAGGTGGTAATCCATTAAACACGGAAGAAGTTATCAGGGACCTGGGGACCCAAGTTGACAGTAACCTCTCTTTTGACACTCACATTGCCAAAGTGGTTAGGAAGACCTTCTACATTGCCCACCTGATCATGAAGGGATTCACATCCAGATCAGGAGAGGTCATTGTACCCCTGTACTCTTCACTTATCAGACCAATGATTGAGTACAATGCCCCATTTCGAATGTACCTTACCCGACACCTGCAGCAGTTGGAAAGACCCCAAAAGTTCCTCATCAAAAGGATAAAGGGGCTCAAACATATGTCATACGATGCCCGACTGAAGAAACTCCAGCTCTATTCAGTCGCATACAGTCTGCTCAGAGGTGATCTGTGCCTGACATACAAGGCCATGTCCAACCCGGAATTAATGGACATGTTCCACCTCAAAAAATCCAAATCCACCAGAGCCACGAGAGCAAGAGACTTAAACCTCAACACGGATATAAATAGGACGTGCTGGGGGGACAGATTCATCACCCAGAGACTCCCTACACTATGGAACAGAATCCCAGTCCATGTGAGGCAGAGCCCCTCACTGACTCTGTTCAAGAGAAATCTTGACGAGTGGATGGGAGATCGTAGGTTTACCCCGTGAATCATCTCTGTATCACTGCTGGACAGAGGCACAGCAAACTAATGGGTATAGTATTCTCATCCTAAGGGGTGGTGAAAGCCACACACACTCTGGCTAGGCTTATAAATGCCCTAGGGCAGATAGCCTAGTATGAACCTATGAACCTATATATCAACAAGACTAAGAATTTCCAGTGTACTATGTTTCTCAAACCTAGACTTAGTATGTAAAACTACAACAGGACTTTTATCATATCCTTTGCAGATAAGTCTATGTATTGTATTAATGCCTAAAATCTACACCATAGGGTCATCTCTGAGTACTAATTATTTAACTCAAACTGCATTTTTCTGCATATACTGTAACCTGCACCTTTCATCAACTGGATTTACTGTCACACTTTCTGTATTACTGTACTGTAAACTGTATGTTGTTATTGTCATTCTATTTTTCGAACTGAAATTTGAATTTTATTTGCATCTTCTATGTGGACGTTTTCTTCCAGGGCCTCCACTGGAAAAGGGCCTGTGTCCATTCAGACTTTCTCGGTTACCAAATGTAAATAAATAAATAAATTGCTAGGGTGGTCTGTGGAAGAAATGTATTACCTGTTTGCTCATTATTTTGGCTTTGCAGAACTAATGTGATTTGTGTGATGCATTATGGAATACTTGAATGTATAGCAACTGTTTGCGTGTAGTAAAGGTGAAATGCAGTGCATAACCATCCATCCTAATCATAATTAGACAGCTGAATTATACACACAACTGGCTACAACTTCTTTGTGGGCATTGTCTAGATGAAATTAACTATCATCATCATTTACTCAAATTAAACAGTCATCTTTCAAGCACAAGTAAATAAACAAATATGTAAGAAAATGCATTACACAACATCCAATCCTTCAGTGCTTCTGGGAAACTGGTACCCCCCCACACACACACACACACAGTTCAAAGATGCATTAGTGGATTTTAACACAGGTTGAGCAGTGGCTTCTGCCCTTAACTCCACTTAGTCCAACACTGACCCTGCTCAGAGGTGAGTGCAGAAGTGCTGTAGCTTAAATGTGAGGACTGGAATAGGGATAATGCAATTATTTCTTTAATTTGCCTCCCAAATCTCAGAGGCTGGCATAGGTCACTATGTCTTTGGTTGGGCCAGGGACAGTATACTCTATTTCTTTAACTCTGTTCAGAAACTATGGAAGTGTGCACAGGGGGGTCACTAAAGTTTATTTATTTATTTATTTTTTTAATAGGAGCACTGTAATGTCTAGTCTGACACCAAAGGGGTTTACAGACATTGGCTGTCTTTTGGGACAGGGATGAGGAGGCTTGCTGTATACACATATGACAGCAGCAACTTGAAATATATGACTGTGGCCATTTGTACCTTAATATTCATCCCAATCTAACTCCAGAGGGAAATCCATAGAAGCTATTTTTGTTTTCTGTTTTGTTTTAGGGGAACAGGAGACTGGTACAATTCCTAGATATGATTTATCTATCCTTGTAAGCATTTGTCTTCTCAGTTTACTGAGTACTATTTTCTCATCTTTGAGCACCAACTCATTTGTTCCATAAATTGAAACAAGTGATACTGAATTTCTATTCTTAGTAATTTTTTTTCAAGCCACCACTGGATCAAAAGGTTGGTGGGAAAAAGCTCTAAAATGCACCTTAGCGTAAGTCAACCCCCCATACCTTCTGTAGTTATTTCTACCACAGTTATTACAATGCAGTCTTGGTCAAGTAAGTTGAGTTGATGGGATGCAGGAAAAAACAAAGTTGAAGGAGGAACTGAGTATCTGACGAATTATGACTTTTGTTCAGGCCATCATTAGATGAATAAAGGCAACTGTACCATACACCTCAGTGCATCTATAACACCCATGGCTTCTGCCCCTAGACCCCAACTTAATGACTTAATGGATTTATTTCCTCCTCAATTATTACAATGTCATTTTGATCACTTAGAGCATGTTGAAAGGATACAGGAAAAAAAAGTTTAGAGTAAGACTGAATTTCTTTCCTTGGTGTTTTTTGTTCAAGCTATCACTGGACAAAAAGGTTTTTTAAAAACACTAAAATGCACCTCAGTGCATCTAGAATCCCTATGGATTCTGAGGGTTTAATAGCCTCCAGATCCCAGCTTAATGTATTTATTTTCTTCAAATATTAAGGGGGAGGGGCTTGCCTAGTTAGTATGTGGTGAATGAATGATTGTAGGAAATAAGTGAAGAGTGCGGCAAACTGAGAAAGTGAAGAAAAAAGCAATCTGGGTGATGTGACTAGGACAGGATGGAGGAATCATAAGGGCACCAGGTAATGTGCATGGAAGATAATGGGCAGTGAAGGGAACTCTATGAAGCCCTTCACCTAGTGTGTCAGTTCACCCAAGATTAGTCTGCATCCAATTAAAATAAAGGAGCTCTGAGTCAAACACATACACCCAGGGTACACACAAAGCATAGAAACCAAAATGCAGCACTTTTCTACTCTGTATTACACACTCAAAGGATTTTATATGTTAGCTGAAACAAGCAGTCCTCACTTCTTTGCACAATACTAACACTATGTTACTTGCTGTTAGTGTGTAAGCACTTCACAGTTAATCTGCATTGATCTGGCATCAAATCAGCCAGATAATGGTACCTGTGTAATTTTCTAGATTATTACATACACAATACAGGTAAAAGGCATCACCCTACACACACTATGATATAGCCGGGTTCCCTGAGGTAGAAGAAGCCACTGATTGTATCCGTATTTCAATAAAGGCCATAGTAGGAGGACAGAGGCAACATTAGACTAACTGCAAGGAAGTCCTTTCCATCAACTGCCAAGTGCTCTGCAATGCACAGGACATAATATGCAATTTGCCAGCAGGGCACCCAGGAAGTGTCAATAAACCCCATATATGCTGCATGTGCAACTTATACCAGTGTTTTTCACCAACATCAACAATCCCTTTTTCCCCATTTCATGGGGTTGAGGTAGTGTCAACTCTCACCACCTCTCTTGATTCAGAGCCACTCTCCTATCTTCTTTGGTAGTCATGCCCGACCATCACAGGTCTTCTCTCATGCCATCCATACATCTTTCTGCTGGATGCCATCACTTCCTTCTTTACCTTCCTTTTCTGTCTTCTGCACATATGCCTGAATCATTGTAATCTGGTCTCTTTCGACATCTTTGCAATTGGAGCTACTGGGGCTTCTGCTCTATAATTCTCATTTCTTTATATGTCCCACAGTCTGCATTCTAACACCCTTCTCAAGCACTTCATCTCCATCACCTTTAGCTCCCTAAACTGCTCTGCCTTTATTGTCCAGGTTTCTGCATCACTGCTTTGAACACTACTTTTCAGTTGCTTTGGTATTCTTCTGTCACACACTACCCCGACACTCTGCAACACTTGGCTGCAGTGTCTCTGATTCTAGCAATGACCTTCTAATTCAGACTTGTCTCCTTGAACATCCCTACCAGATACTTGAGGCTTTTCCCTTCTATCAGCTAGTTTTTATTTCCACCATTTGCTACCACTGGAACTGTGTGCCTTCAGTTTTGCATTCTGTTCCCCTTTGCTGATGTTCTTGTTCAGACTCTGCACATAAAGCCACATCATCTCCATACAGCAATTTTGTTGATTCTGTCCCCTCTGACATAGTCCATCATCAGTATGAACAGCAATAGACTCACAGTTGAACCCTTATGCAAAACCACTCCCACTGGGACACTGTATCAGAGTCCAAACACTGTTTGTGCTTGTTCCATTTGTTCCTTGTACATAGCCTGCGTGGATTCTACCAATGATCTGTGGACTCATAACACCGCAGGACTGGTCAAATCAGCTTTCTTGAAACCTTGTCATATGCTTTCTCCAAATCTAGGAATGCTCAGTTGGACTCTTTCCTTGCGTCTAGATTCTTTTCAGCTATCTCACTGTAAACAGTGGGTCAGTTGTACTGTATATTGATCTGAACCTGAAAGGCTCATCTCTCATTTTACTTTGTTCTACTCAAAGTATTCATTTATCACCCTCTCCAGAACTTTCATGCAGCATGACAGAAGTTTGATAGCTGCATATTGCACACAGTTGTAAATGTCTCACTTTTTCTTGTTCACTGGCACAAGTGTTTTTTCTCCAGTAATAAGGGACACAACTTTCTCTTCATGCTGCTTAGGAGTATTTTCTGGCGCCACTTCCTCCCTAGCTCACATAACACCTTGCTCATCTCTGCCATGGCCTCATGACTGAGCCAGCTACTTTCCCCGACTTCATGTTTCTTAGTGCTGCTCTTGCTTTCTCTAGGGTGGACTCCTTCATTTTCTTTCATCACAGGCTGTATACTTCTCAACTGTTCAGATTTTTCCCTCTTATTATTGGTCTGTTCTTCATAAAATGTGTGGCTTTCTGGCAAATCACTGAGGTCTGAAGTCAATAAATAATGAAATATATTTCAGTTTTAAACTTCGTGTTTTTCAGAAAATTAATGTTAATGCAAAATTTGTTACTCTAGCAACCTTTACAAAAATCCTTTACATGAGCAGTAAGGAAATAAAATATGTCCCTGATTTTAGGCATTTGCCACCTCAAAATGTCTTGCCCTTAAATGTTGACAGATATGACAGGCTGTGTCTGGGACAGTACAGCTTCTGCATTCAGAAGCTGCTGGATGGACTCCGTCCATCTATCTACCTTTGATATCTGATGACTATCTTCTTTATTTCTCTGCCATTGCCTTTTCTGCCATCTGCTGAGTCACCTTCTAGAAACTGGTAGAGTGCCTCTCAGATGCCTTGTTCTTTGCTATTGCTACTGTGCTCTTACCCATTGTTAACCAACCAGTATTCTGTATTAGTATTGTCTGCCTTTTCTATCACCCACTTTTCCCCACCACTCCTATCTTTTGATGACTTCCAGGACTTCTGCATTCCATCACTTGTTACCCTTAAGTGTCTTATTTCCATACTAGGCTTGGCCATATATCTGTCCAATACGCCTTTACACATGCTCTTTTGATGTTTGCATTTCATCTTCAACTCCACCTATTTCATTCTTTTTCCTTATGTGCTAGAGAACTGAATATTGCTCTGAACTCTTGTTCTTTCTCTCCAGTCAACTTACAGGTATTCAGCCAAATCTGTGCTGACGCTAGAGTCCTCTCTGACCACTGCTTGCACTTGATTGTATCAACCAGTGGTTTATGCTTGTGGCTGTTTCCCTGGGGGGGGGTGACTTTGCATTCTACTACAACTCCCATTCCTTACTAGGAGGGAAGTATGAGCTGCATGTTGGCCACTCTTGTATGTGATTTTGTGACTGGTCTCTGTTGATGAACCATATGTTGATCATCATCAAACCATTTGCCAGACTGAAGTCCAAAAGGGCATCTTCTCCTTTATTCCTGCTGGCCCACCTATGTGAACCCAGGCAGTCCTCATATCCTGTCTGTCCTGATATGTGCATTCAGGTTACTCATAACACCAACTCATGGTGTCCTGCTTCATCTAGAAGGTTCTGCAACTACTGCCTGAATGCACACTTTTAATTATTATCACAACCCTACTGTGGGGCATAGGCTGACATTATGAATAGTACTCTAGCCTTACAATGGAGTCTGACTGCCATGAGTCTTTCACTAATTCTTACAACATGCCTTACTGTCTTCTGAAGCCTTTCCCTCATCACCATTCACACCCAATTTCTAGTCCGTTCCCCCCTTGAGTAGTAGACTCTGGATCCCAAGCCAAGTGGCTTTGCTGCACTGCCTTCCATCTTATCTCCTGCATACAGACTATGTCCAGCATTCTCCCTGACATCCTCAACCTGAACAAGCATCTCAGGTGGACTAATCAAGTTCACCAAAGCAAAATTTGAGATACAAATAGCCTTTCAAGCTAATGACTACCATAAGACGTTCTTTAGTGATATCTATAACCTACAAGCTCACTCCCCTAGGAAATACCCCCACCATTGCTCCACCAACTATCACTACGGAACAGGTCCCCCCTGTGCTTTCTAATACCAAGTTCACTGATTTGATGGCCTCTGATATCATCACAGGATGCCTTCTGAATAGCATGAACCATGACCTGTTAGGCCTGCTAGAATCTCTATTTAACCACAACCTCCAGACAGGCTTTGTACTAAACATGTAGAAAAAAGCAACAGTCATCTCTCTACACAAAAGCGGGCCTTCCACAGACTCTAGAAGTTGAGAACCACATGTCTGGCTAGACTTGTATGCAATGCCATGTAATTAATTATTATGGATCTGATAAACGACAACATAGAAAACCTGCAGATATTGGGCCCTACTCAGCTTGGTTTTATGAAAAGCAGGTCATTCCTACTTAACCTGGTGGACTACCTCGAGAAGATGATTAAAGTTATGGGCTAGGGCAAAAAGGAAAAGGAACATACTGCCTATCTAAATCTGCCCACAGTGTTTCATAATACCTCACTTGGGCATTTTAGATAAACTTATAAAAATAGGTATAAACCCAAATGTCACTTGATGGATAGCCAGTTGGCTCACTGATAGGACACAGGAAGTTAGGATAGGAGAATCCACCTCCACAAAAGGCCAGTCACTAGCAGAGTCCTACAGGGATTGGTGTCAAGGCCTCTTCTTTTTGAGATCTACTTCTCTAAATTCAGGGCAAATGTCAAGGGCCTCTGGCTGCCTAACTTTGCAGATGACTACAAATTTGGCCTGGATAGTGAATCCTCTAAAGACACAGGCACCCTTCAAGAGGGCTCATACAAACAACTGGTGCCAGAGTCATAGTTGCATAATACCACCATTTGGAATGATGGCCACCCATGGACATTACCACACTGATAATGCAAGCCTAAAAGTAGACCCAGTGGTAAGGGATTTGGGAACACATGTTGCAGTAACTGGACCTTTGACAACCATTTGTCTACAGTGATGAGCAATTCATTCCATGTTGTACAACTTATAATTAAAGGCAAGGCATTCAGGTCCAGAGAGATCAATGTTCCACCTCACCTGGCTCTCATCAGACAAGTCATTGAGAGTACAACACACCATTTGACGTGCATCTGACTAGGCCTTTGAGACAGCTTGAGATACCCCAGGTGATCCTCATAAAAAGAATATAGGGAGAAGGCAAAACATTCTATTCAGACCATCTCAAATCCCTATCCCTATACTTGCTCTCCTAGGGACTGCTGAGTGGCAATCTATATCTAGCCTAAAAGGCATTCTCTGATCTTACACTGATGGAATTGTTGCACAATCACAAAACAAACAACATCAGAAATATCCATTCTAAGGATCTAAACCTCATCTGCAACACAAAGGACATGCCGGATGAACAGGCATTTATCTCAAACATTACATCTTCTCTGGAACAGGCTTCCTATCCATATGAAGCAAAGCTCATCCTAACCATATTCAAATGCAACTTGGACCAATAGATGGGAAATTTCAAATTTACCCCTAAGCTGGTACCTGTGTCCCAATAACAAGAGCAGCCTGAGAACACTTGGGGTGTGCAAGCCTATATCATAACTTGTAAAATTCACGGTGACACATCAGCAATATTTTGGTAAATTTGGGGTAAGCTTGACTAGTCTTAAAATGGCTCTTGAACTCTTAGGTTTTATTATATGTAGTAATTTTAATTATAGGACTAATGCCTGAAACGTTAAGGCTAAGACATCAAAAGTTATTGGATTAAGTTTTAAGAATTTTACAACAAGAAATAAAGACTGCTTTTGAGGTTGTTCACAACATATGTTCAACCCATCAGAGTGCAACATGTTGTGCTCCTACAAGAAAGATCATCTCCTAGTTTTAGAAGGTATTCAATGAAAATTTACAAGGCATATCATTATTTGTAGAGATAAATCATAAACATCTAGAGACTGGAAAGTCTAGACCTCTTCTCAATTAGTTACAGATATCTGAGGGGTAAACTTTGTTTAGGCAACAGGGGCCTCTGTAGTGTTGAATATCGATCTCTACTAAATACTGAATTGCTGAATACAAGCATAATAACTGGAGGTACATATCCCCCTTACGGAATTGAGGAGTCAAGGACTGTCTGTCTTAAGAGCAAACTACTTAATGCAGTCATTGGATCGACTCTGGAACAGGATTCCTTTGCATAGTCAAGTCTTCTTTGCAGATATTAAAAAAAAAAAAAAACTTGACATCTGGTTGGGTCCCAGAATATATACATTCATTGCAGAATATGCATTCTGAATGGCCTTTGGTATGTATGCAGAAATTAAACAATTAAACAATGCTGTATTTATGTCACAAGTAACATTTAAATCCTTGGATCTAGTAGATATGATGCTGTTCCTTTTACAGATGTGAAAAAGGGCTTTAAGGTGATCCATATAGGACAAAACATTAGATTCTCTTGGTAAGGAACATTTGTGGCATTTCAGCTATTGCATACATATGGTCAGCATGCTGAAAGGGGCATTACACTCAATGATGGGCCTGATAAGGGATGAATAAAGTGTCACTATGACGACTTTGGACTTGGATGCCATGTCTTTACCAACAAGTTGAGTGACAATGATTCTTACTACCTTGATCACATGTTGTTTCAAAAGCCAGATTACTATATACATATGGTCCCAGATCTCTGACTACTGGGTCAACTCTTAAAGGATGTCTTACTGATGGACTGATTAACCTGCATGGCTCTTTTCCCAAAATACACTATAATGCATTTCTTGGCATTGAGTTTTAATCTTTGACTATGGTACCAGTCATTTGTTTGTGCTAGACTCTCTTGCAATTTGCAGTCATCTGCAAACTTGCTAACCCAAAGGTTCCTGATATTAGCCTTGACCCCCAAATGTAAATGAAAAAGAGAAGCAGGCCCAGCATGGATCCCTAAGGTACCTGCTGATGACTGGTCCCAGTGGAAATGATCTCACAAATCCTGATTTCCTGGGTCCTGTCTGTGAGCCAGCTACCAATCCAGTGAGTTATGTTGTGGTTTATGCCCAGTTTGATGAGTTTGTCAAATATACCCGAGTGGGATGCTGTATTGCACATATTAGCCAGGTCCAGGTAGAAGGAATGCACCATTTTCCCTCATCCATTGCTTTGGTGACCTTCTCAAAAAGTGTTTAGTAGGCATGACCTTTCCTTGACAAAGCCAAACTGGGTTGAGTCCAGTGTCTGTAGGTTGCCTATATCTTTCTTGGTCATTTCAATGACAGTTCATTCCATGACTTGCATAATAAACTAGTCAGACTAATTGGTCTGTAGTTTCTGGTCTCAGCTGATATTCCACACTTGTGACCATTGCACTCCATTTTTACGCTATAGCTGAAAAGTGACAAGTTGTAATGATAGGTCATGTTTCAAGCTATTTAGAAAGCATAATGGGATATGTTTGGGCCCCCCAATGAGGCAATGTTTTGGCCTTAGCATGTACCATCAGAAATTGCTCTCTGCTAATAGATGGGTGGTTATGCTACTAGGTAATTTCATGAAGGGTGGTAGGGGAGAAGTAGGGGTAAACTGAGCTGAATTTTTCTGCCAGCAGATTCTCTATGTTGCCCTGATCCACCACTGATCACCAGTTCAGCACACTGCAGTGTGCTGTCTTTCAGGTTTTGGACATAGTTGTAAAAGGCCTTGTGGTTGTCTTTAGCCTGTGAGGCAATACTGAACTTGTAATTGCCGTGGATTTAATTTAGTCCTCATAGTTTCCTGTTTAGCTAAATTAGAGAGCTCTTATCATCATGAGGGTTCTGTGATTTTGGCCATTACTTTTTTCTTTTTCTTATATACTCTGAGGTTAGGATTCTACCAGTATAGTTTTTTCAGCTTACTTCTAGTAGGTACAGTAGCCTCTAAGCAGCCATTTACATGGTTGTACAGGGTTTCTGTGAACAATTCCACATAGGTTCCTGTAAGCTTGGGGTTAGGAAGGAAAATTAATTTTGATAAAGTATTACTTAACAGGATGTAGTTTTAGAATATCTCCTAACTGTTGAACAGCTTGCTGGAGTCTCCAAGTTTATTTTTATTTTAAAGGAGACAGCTTTGTGTTCGGACCCTGCCAGTGAGGACGTGGCTGGGAAGGATTCTTGGGACAAAGTGGGTGACCTATAGCTTGCTAGGATATAGTTTGGGACTTTGTCTATGGTGATTTACATGTGGATAAACTCCAGGGCATCATCCATCATGTTTTACCAACCTAGAGGTATACTTGTTAACGTAGATCAACACTCCTCCACCTTTTACCCCTGTCTGTGCAGCTGATGGTTTAAGTGTGAGGAAGGCACTGAAACCTTGCACTGCCAGAGTACTTTCTGCAGCATTAAACCATGTCTTGATAATGGCACAAATATCTATATTCTCCAGAGTGAGGAGAGTTTGCAGGTTGTAGAGTTTATTGTTTAGGCTCCTAGCATTGAGTAATAACACCTTTAAGTTTTTTGGGCTGTTATTTGCTATGCCAGTAGGTTTGCCAATTTGGAATTGTGTAAAAAAGAGGTGGATATGGTTTTATCCAATATTTGAAAGCTTAGGGGGGACAGGTGCAGACCATACCATGCAAAGCAATGTAGTTTGTTAATCATGTCCTCCCATGCTGACAAATACTGTATTCGCCTGGAATGACACTAGAAATTAAGTCAATTATTGAAATCAATTATCTTTTGTTTGTATTGTGGCATCATCCTTGGTGAAGGCAGAATGCTGCTCAATACACATCAAAGCTCATGCCTGTCTCAGAAACATATTCAGAGAGATCAATAATGTTTTTCTTCACATAGTCCAGGGAGGTATGGTTCAGGTCATTTACAAACTCATGGATTATAACAGAATCATACTAGTACCTGTGGTGCAGTGAACTGAGTGCATGAATAACCTGGCAGATCCTGGCTCCAGATAAGCAGATAACCATTATCTTTTCCTTCTGTCTAGTGAGTGCGGCATCTGTGTGTCATACAATGGAGTCCTCTACATCAAGTGTCCTGAGTAATGTGTTTTCTTGCCTTATGGGCTTTGATCTTGGGGCTCCACTGGGTGTAGGCATATCTGTGGCATTTGATATTACTGCTGCTGAGAGCTTTAAAGATTGCTGAGGATAGGCATTGCTGTCTATAGATGTAGGAGGTCTTTGAGATTTGGGAAGATTGCTTCTTAGTGCTTCAGCACAAGTTGGTCAATGTGTTTGTGGTGGATACTATGTGTATTGGATGTACTGAATGTGCTCTTAGTAACCCTGTTTGTAAGCGACATTTTTGCCTCCACTGAAATGTGTATGTACATCTGTCATAAACTATGTTTCTTTAAGGAGTATGTGGTTGTCTGTGAATGTGAGAAAACTGCTGTGCTGTCTCAGGATGTCCATTATGTACCACACTAACTACAGAGACATTTGAAAATTGCATATCCATATTATCTGGATCTGTATTCAGGTGGGCTACTATGGGTTGAGGACCCAGTTATACTGAGGTCTCAGAGTTGTCTCTGGGGTTTGTTAATAGACTAGGTTAGATAGGTTCATAGGTTAGTACTAGGCTAACTGCCCTTATGAGCCATTTTAAGCCTAGCCAATTATCCCATGACAGAATCAAACCCTGCACCTTGTGTTTCTAAGGTAAGCACCTTAACCATTACGTGGTGCTGTTCAACACATACTAGCTGATCTAAGCTCATCTCCATAGAATGTCTTTGTTTCAGCCTACCCAAGTTTCAGATTTCAGTTTTAATGGTAGTATTATAGATAAACTTTATTATTTAGACATTTGTCTCATTCCAAGGCACTGCCAACCAGCTGTGCACAAATGGGCTGAAATTATACCAGCAGAAAAAAATGAAAACTAAGTACTGAACCCTTTTGCCAATAAATGGCTACACCATGAGCCCTTTAAGAGCACTTCTCAATTTAGATATGCCAGACAAACACCTCCTGCCACAAGGTAAATAATCCTAATCCTCTTAATGCAAAAACACAACAAAAAAGGGCACCACAAGTCCAAATCTACCACAAAATATACTTGGTCACTAGCTAGATCACCTTCTACAAGGCAATTACAATGCAAATAGTATTAGCAACAAACAGTCTGAGAACTGTCAGAAAAAAGCAATTATCATTTAAATAATGATATACAAGTGCTATTTATCAAGTACAAGAACTTATCTTTGCCTGGATGGCACTGGAAACAGCAAACTCTTCTAGATCACAGGTAGGATGCCAAACTTTGCTGAGCTATCCCAGGTAGTCCAAGTTGGGCAACTGGAGACTAGTCAACCAGCAGTTTATTGACCCACAGCTGCTGGGCTTTATGGCAGGCACACAGTGGCTAATAGAGCAAACAGACTCCCACCAACAGTTGACATGGGTCCATGGTACAGGGTCAGATTAGGCCATGTTCTCAACTCAGTTATGAACAGAAATACATATGTCCACTTCTAACATTAGTCAACATGACTAAATTGCCTATTGTCAATTTTTACACTGCTGACTGGCTAGTCCTGACATGGAAGATAGTCTGTTAACATCTATCTAGAGGACAGATATCCATTGTTTGGTGTGGTGGGATTTTTTTTTTACAAGCCCATCTTATTGGCATGCTGGACATGCCCAGAAGCCATAGATAAATCGTACCAATCAGAAACGCACAGAGCGCAAAGAAGGTGTAATGGTCTTGTCATAGACCCAAGTCATTATTGAGCATGTGTTTAGCCTGCTTAAGATTTGCTTCCACTGTCCTGACATACCTGATGGTGCACTGCAGTATGACCCTGGAAAATGCAATAAAATCTGTTATGCAAACAGTTACAAAGAGGGCAGAGACATTTGGGAGGTGGAAGTTCCAGAGTTAGTAGAAGTGGAGGTGCCTGATGTAAAGCCTTTGGTGGAACTGGCTGCAAAGGAGTCTGCAAAGGAGGAGGTCCTTAATAAGAGGCTGTGGAGGAGCTGGCTGCAGGGGATAAGGCAAATTCAGTATACAGTGTCAATGGCTAAGATGCTATCTCTGGTTCATAACTAGGGGCCAGAATAAGCATCACATAGAACAGTAGAAATGTTACAAGCAAAACTACATCCAGATTATGCTCTACTGTGCAAAGGCTGGACACACTGTGCATCAGACACGGGCTACCTGGTTAACATAACTGGGGGCAAGGCATGGTTATCAGCATATGTACCAAGTGGGGAGGGCCATGGTGACATGTGCCAACAAAAGATAGCATGTGTATGGAAATGGAGGTGGGGGTGAATGCTGTGTATTTTTAAGAGGCATGGGTGTGTTACGGGGCAGGATCAAGGGAGACTAGTGCTGCAGATATGTATGTGTGCACACGTGTGCAAGGACACAGCTCCAGCACTACTCTAGGATCTGTTGGAAAGTCCAGCAAACCTGCAGGAGATTTATGCATCAACAGTTCACGTCCCATCCATATGGCTGTCATCTCCTGGGAAGGTGACAGACATGATCCGCAGCACTCACAGAGGATGGAATGCACTGTGTTTGCAATTGATAGGTCATGCTAGGTGGTCTGTGCATGTACATCCAATCTGCATGAATGCACACATCTCTACAAAAAGCCCTGTGCACTGGATGGAAGTGTGGAGGTGCTGGAGCTATCCACAAGAGGCAGAGGTGAACAGGTCATGTGACATGCAGTGGCCATGCCACAGAGGGGCACTTGCTGCATACAGACTTCGTACATCACATGATAATGTTGCACATCTGACCCAAACATGCCCACAGACCTCATACTATCCCAGCTATCGCAGTATTGGTAATTGTCTAGCACTGCATTATGGCCCTGCACAAATTCTGAGTAGCAGTCACAGCCACACTGAGCTCAGGATGGGGATGGTATCCATGGCATGATCACCCACCTGCATGCTAACCCTTGCAGTCATAATCTTTCTCAGTGGAACTAGTGGCAAGCAAAGCAGAGTCTTTCACTGGTTGGATGTTTTGGTCTCTTCTGGTCTCTGAGTCAGAGGAATAATCTGCACAAGAGTTGTGTACATGGAAAGGGGATGGGGATATGGTCATCACATTGCAGAAGTCTATCACTGACACTGTGACCAGTGACTGTGTTGTGAGTTAACTGCCACCAACACTGGGGCAGACAGTTCTCTAACATCAATCAGACCTATATCCATGGTGGCGAATTTAATAACACCAAAACAATTACTCAATCTAAGGATAAACCCTTCACCACCCCATGCAGCCCAGTTAACAGCTTCTATGTAACAGTGTACTACATAGAAGTAATGTCTGACATACCTTAGGTGGAAGGCCTTTGGAACGGTCATACAGAGATTCTTGTAAAACAAAGGCACCATTCTTGCAAGCTCTATGACCATGAAATGGACAAGTAATGGAAAAGTACCTTATGCTCACACATACCCACCCGAGGATCACCAATGGATATCCACTGACTTGTACTGGTTTGCTAATTGTTAAGCACCAGCCATTGATCACTATCTGTAATAAATGGCCTAAGGATGAGAACCACAGTAAAACCACTACCTTTCTAAGGTTCGCAGATCACAACAGAAATTCAGGTCTTCTAACTTCAGTAAGATTTTGCGATCTATCCAAAGTAGTCAACACAATCATCTAATTTTCTTAACTAAACTTTCTTCATATGGGCATCACCCTCCTCACTTAACTTCTTAGTTAATTCACCAATAGGTTCCAAGCAGTGAAATGGCAAGATGATTTCTCCTCTTTCCTTCCTATATCCATTAGAATCTCACATGCCTCTATCTTAGGACCACTGCTGTTTAACTTATTTATGAATGAGCTAAACACAGCAGACAAAGAGGCCACCAGAATACAATAGGTCGACGAGTTCACTCTGCTAGGACACTACCCATTCTCCAAACCATGCTCCAAACACTCTCCCAGAAATCCTTTTTCTCCATAGAAACTTGGCTCAACAACTCAACTCCTCAGTAATAAAAAAAAAAAAAAAAAAACTAAATTACTACTGTACACTCCCAACTCTCTTTCCTCTTAAAAATCTACCTTTAATATACTGTCATCAAGACCAATACAGAACTGGCATCCCACACCACACTACTAGGTGCGATTACAGACAACTACCTACAATCTGATCTCCTCTTTCAGGGAGCCGTAAAGAAGACACAACAAAACTAGGCTGCCTCTATGGATTAAGCACTACCTTAGTCACTCTGCCACACAAAACATAGCCACATCGATTCTACTGCCCACCCTATAATATGCCTCTGCTCCCCTAACCAATCACAACTCCTCTATCAGCCAAACAAGAACAATGGTACAATAAGGCAGCCAAATTCACAACCAACCAAAAAATATAGATCACATTACTCTTTCTCTCTCTCTAAAACTTAACTAAGCTGGCTCAAATTAAACAATTCTCTGTTATACTCGCAATTAATTACAACTTTCAAACTACTGTACAACCTGAAAACATTTCCATCTCTTCAATCCATCATTCAACCTATACTCCTAAGAGACCTGTACACTGCACTGAAATCATTATTCTCCATAACTAAAGCCAACAACAATACAGGATACTGTCTGTATTCATAGCGTATTGCTAACAGCTAGAATACTGTCCCAATCCACTTAAGAACAGTTTTCAAACTGAAAGACTTTAAATGCTAACTGAATTAACGCTTGATAGATACATGACTCTACAATGGCAAAAATTCAAGTTCAGAGGTTGTAAGCAAAGTATTTGATTACTATAAAAAGTAGTAGTAACTGATGCTTTTTAAGCATCAGTAAGCCAGTAAAATGAAATTTTATTTTTATCTTAGAAAGGAGTTCACCTGACTACTATCTTTCGCAAACTATAAGAGTTCAACAATTGCCAAGATTAATAATTCAGTGACTGGAGAATAATTTACAGTGAACTCCTTTGATTGAACACAAGTGGCTAAATAGGTCTTAATGCTGATCAGATGACGTGTGGCAAAAAAATCTATAACAGACACATGCGCACGTTACAGTGCCATTGTGAAGTTGCACTGCATAATCTTTGGTGCCTCTTAGCATGGCATTTTCTTACTGAATAGTAACTTTTTACGGTTCACTTTCAAAAATAAGTAAAATATAACAGCAAAACTCTTCAATTACATTCAGTGTAGGTTAAATAATTTGACTGATGCTTCCAGTGTAACATTTTTACCATGATCACACCAGTTCGGTATGTAGTACCATGTTACTATTGTAAATTCCCCAAAAGAACAATCACACTTACTTTATGGGTTTCTCCGCAGTGCAGTACGTGGTGAAAGCTTGCAGTTGTTGTTGCACTCCTGATAGGGAGTTTGCAAACCTATGATTGCTAATAACACTGATTGTGTGTTCAATCCATTCTAGGAGATCACTAGCCAAGGCTTCACATTTCTTTATAATCTTATCGATCTCAATAGCTTTCTCCAGCACCTAGAAAAAGAAAAGAATGTCTGGTACATGGCATTATAATACCACACATTTTTATACTGACACATTTTTGTCACCTCTTTTAACACAAATAAGGGAACATTTTAAAATAATTTGTCAATGTCAAAAGGCCAAACAGGTATACCAGTTAAATGAACAATGATAATCCTACCATTGCCTCTTTTCTTTGTAAAATTACATTATGGAACAGGATTAAACAATACGGACTTTTTTAATCTTTCCTAAAGGACCACAAGATATTTGCATGAGAAGGCATTTTAATTTAGGTGAGAGCATAACTGCAGAAAATTGTGGATGTCTCTGTGTATTATAAGGCTGTCCTGATTCAATACTTGGATTCTCTGCAAATGAAATTTATCATGACTTACTGGTATGTCCAGTATCAGTACAAAAGTAAAGTAAAGCAAATACATCTTGCTGTAGCTCTGGGTTACTGACTGAGGAATGAATATTCTTTAGAGTCTCAAATATTCACTGTATTTTAGCTTCCATTAACTTTCTTTAGACAATTTGTTTTAATAATATACATTTTCCTCAGAAGTGTTTACAGATGGAATCCAAAACAGCATGGTAAAATCAGGACCACAAACAAGCTGATAACAAATACAATAGTTAAGCTGCAAAAACTGATTCTACATAGTCCACCCCGATAAAAATTCGCTAGCTTAAACTTCACAAAACACACATACACAAAATATGCTAGAAGGTTGCCTAACAGAAAATGCAAGGACATGAGAACAGAAATGCCTAAATAAAAAGTTAAGTACATCTTGTCTATGTTCTACTGCCTTTATGTAAATTCGCCAATATGGCAACTTAAGTCTAAAGCCTCTGTAATAGAAAGGTGTATTTTAGCTTATTTTATTTCACATAAAACTGTATTGTCACTGTTGGCAGGATCCGTTTTTTTTTTTTTTTTTGGTAGTAGCTAGACTAAAACCCTCCCAGCATGTTTTTCTCCTGTATTGAAATGCAAGGAAATTCTCAATATCTAACAATCATTAGTGGTGTTACTTATAGGTTCATAGATTAGTACTAGACTGCCCTTGTAGGCCACACTAAGTCTAGCCAATTATCCCTGTGTGTGAATCAAACCCTGCACCTTGTGTTTGTAAGGTAAAAACCCTTTATTAGCACAAATCAACAAGGTTTTAAACTCCCAATAGCCAACTGAATAGAGTAGTTAATATACCCAGGTGGTTTCAAGAAGCACCTCAACACACACTCACAGTTTTATAAATTGAAATAAATTAGTCTCACTCAGGTCCATGTGCTGCCACTCACCTTCCCCCTCTGTTTTACCTCTATGTTTTCAACATAGCGATCTAACTAATTACTTGCTTCATAACAATTCTATCATTTCTCCCTTCTTTTCAATTACACTCCACTCAGTTCTGCCTCATTTTATTTTTATATTTTGCATGCAAGACCTTTTAATGTTTATTATATTAAACTCATTGGTTGTTTAAAGTTTTTTAATGAAACTGTCTTGATGTAAGTGCCTGCAATGTATGGCTGCAGAAAACCTTGTTTTAATTACTGGAGCTTTCCTCCCTAGGCCTCCGCTAATAACCAGTTCTGAACAGGAACAATCCCAATCAATGAATGCGAACAAACAAGCAAAGAAGTAACTGTCCCTCTGAAGATAAATCATCATTTCATACAATCTTTCTAATACCTGCACTGTTCTGCACTCTTGCAGATCATCTGAATGCTGCCTGTTTTACCATTACATTTTTTATGCTGTATAAATGAAAGCCTTATCCTGTCATTCATATATTTTCCCTCTGGTTTTAAGTGTTGCCTTCTTTCTTTTAATGCTAATAAACTGTGCTTTCAAGAACCATCATAGTTGTCATGAAATGTGCAAACGTACCTCATTTCCATTCCCCAGCATTGACCTGCAGGGCAGTGGTCCTGTGTCTTACAATTCTCAGAATCCAAACATTTCTCTTCAGCATTTCTGACCTCATTCTGCTACTGCTTCTAGTGTGCAGATGACAGAGAGAGCTCTACCTTCCTCACCAATCAGACTGCAACAAGTTCATTAGAGATATCACATTCCTTCACTAGATCTGATGATGGTATTTGTGCTGTACACGGTGGATTAAATCTGTAAAGTACAGTTGTGCAAAATCTTACTGTAACACTAGATGTCCTTTCCTTCACTGCTGCAGGATTCCTTACACTTGGGATTCCCTGCCTCAGGCAGCCCAATATCCAGCAGGTATACAAAAGCCTACTGTTGCTTTAAGGTACGTAAAACATTACATGTATGAACCTCATGTAGCTTAGGGCATAAAAGTGCCGTCCAGATGTACCATCCTCAGAACTGATTGCCCTAATAGGAACACTAGTCCATGGAAACCAAAGAGGTAACCAGTATGTCAAGGAAGGAAATGGACTAGGGGGAAGAAGGGAGGGAGTAAATATTGCAACAGCGAGGGAAAAGACACCTACTGTTATGGTAAGATTTTACACAACTGTACTATGTCCTTCCATTAACTGGTTGCAGTATTCCTTACATTAGGGAGAGTGCCACAGCTCAAGAAGAGAGGAGAAAGGACCAGTAGAGCCCTCTAGGAAGCCATGAAGAGTGGCCCTAGCAAAACCAGCTCTAGCTCTGGAGATTCCATCCAACTTGCAGTGCTTGATAAAAGCATGCACAGAAGTCCGGGTAACTGCTTGAGTAATAGAATTAGTATCAAACTGCTTAAAAAAGCACCAGAAAAAGCCACATCTCCAGTAGAATGAGCCTTTAAAAAAGAAAGAAGGCTCTTACCATGAAAAGCATGACAAAAAGAAATAGCCTTTGAGATCAAAGAAGAAATAGTTTGCTTGGACAAAACTAATCCTAGTGACCTAGGATGAAAAGAAATAAACTAATCAGATTTGCTAATAGACTTAAGTCTTAGCTAAATAAAATCTGAGTTGTTTATGCATGTTCAAAGTATGCAGCACCCTCTCATTGGCAGATTGCAGAGAGTGGAAAAAGAAAGGCAAATTAATAGACTAAGTGCCAACTCATTAACCACCTTAACCATAAAGAAGGACTAGTACACAAGGAGACCCCGTCCTTAGGAAACACCAAAAAAGGTGGACAAGTCATAAGGGCTTGAAGCTCAGACATCCACCTGGCAGAAGTAAGGGCCAACAAAACAGCAGTCTTCCAAGAACAATGGTGCAAGGAAGCTGAAGCAGCAGGGTCAAAGGGAGCCTGAGTCACCTTCTCAAAAACAAAATTAAGATCCCAGGGAGGTCTAATATGACGGATGAAGGATGCCTTTAAGCAATTGCTTAGTCTCAAATCTAGAAGCTAAAGGAGGAGATAAAGGCAGACAAGCAGAGACAGCTGACAAGTGGGGACCTTAACAGAATATGCCAAACCAGCATTGAGCAACTCACACACAGAACCAACCAGCACTGAGCAACTCACAAATAACCAAGAACCAAAAGAACATCCAGAGAGAGTGGGGTCCAAGTTATGAGAGAGACATCAAACAGAAAACCTCTTCCATTTGGATAAGTAGGATTTTCTAGTAGTGGGTTTCCTGGCCTAATGCAGGACCCTCAGCATATCCTCAGAAAAAAGATGTTTATGTGGAATCAAAATCCGAACACCCACACTGTCAGATGAAGAGTGGACAGGTGGGGATGGGTGAGAGATCCCTTGTCTTGTGTGAGTAGATCCACCCTGTGAGGTAACTTGTGATGATTGCTTCTTGGATAAATGCAGAAGAAGAGGGAACCAATGCTGTCACAGCCAAAGGGAGTCACAAACAATAATTTGGGAGCATCCTGTTGAATTTCGAACAGGACTTTTGGAAGGGGAGAAAATGCATAAAGAAACATCCCCTTCCAAGAAAAACAATGGAATCCACCTTCCACACCAGAGGAACTGGGACTCAGGCACAATTGCCTGTTCAGAGGGGAGGCAAATAGATCTACTTGACTACCCCACTCGTGGACAATGTTCAGAAATACATCCCTGTGAAGCATCCATTCATGGGATTGAGTTAAGGACAAACTCCTAGTGTCTGCCATAATATTTTGACCTGAATGGAAGTTAACTGCCTGAAGAGTCACTTGATATTGGACAGCAAGATGCCATACCAGGAGTGCAAACTGGCAAAGATAAGATCTTGTTCCTCCCTGTTTGTTTACATACATCACTGTGGTATTGTCGGTGAATACCTTGAGAAGCCACAAACAGAAGAGAGGATAAAAAGCCAGAAGAGCTCTCATCTCCTTGACACTGATGTGCTCCTTCTGCTGAAGAGGTTACCATACCCCTTGCACCTTTAAGGATCCAAAAGCTGCTCCCCATCCCTCATCCAAAATGTCTGAACAGTTCCTGAGAGGTAAGAGGGGAATGAAAAGGAAGACCTGGATTTAGAGAGAACTGCTGGATCCACCAGTGAAGTTCCTTCATGAGACAAGAAAGGAGAGGAACTATAATGTCTAGAGGATGTGCATATTATAGCCAAACTGACTTTAGAAACCACTGAAACTTTCACATATGGAGCTTGGCCAGAGGTAGTATAGAAATGGTAGATGCCATGAAACCCAGAGGTCTCAAACTCACTGGATGAAAAGGAGGCCACAGGAAGAAGAGTTTAAAAGAAAGAAATGAGAATTGAGGCCTTTGGAGGAGGCAGGGATGCCAGCATAGGCACCGTCTGAATCTTACAACCCAGAAAGACATGATTCTGAGGAGAAGTCAGACAAGACTTTTGCAAGTTTATTGTGAACCCCAGGCACTGTAAAAGGGAAATGGCAAAATGAAGACTTTGCAAAAGATCTCTTGAGAGAATGCCTCAATCAGCAGGTCACCCAAGTAAGGAAACATCTGGATGCCCTGAAGCCCGCAAAAAGCAATCACAAGAGCAAGGCATTCAGTGATTACCTTTGGGGCATTAGAAAGGCCAAAGTGCAAAGCAGAGAACTGAAAATAGCAGGAAGCAAGAAAGAAAAGCAAAAACGTCCTAAAAAGAGGATGGACTGGAATATGGAGATAAGCAACCTTGAGAGCCACAGACACCATATAAGCCTGATGGAGCAAATGAGGAAACAGAGTCTGAAAGGACAACATCCGAAAGGTAAGCACCTTCAGAAATGTGTTTCAATGAGAGTGATCTACAACTGTTCTCCAAGTACCCTCGTCCGGGCACTAACCATTCTGGAGTAAAAACCCCTACCCCCTTTGGGACACAGGTACCTCTTGAATAGTACCCAGAGTCAAAAGGTCTCAAAGACCCTCTAGGAAAAATAGTTGTTGTTCCTAAGGAGGCTAAGAAGTGCCCATAAAAGGGGGATGGAATTTCCACACCATGAAATACCCCTGGAGAATAATGGACAGTGCTCATGAATCCTGAGTAATCTGCAGCCAAATAGGAAGAAAAAGAGAAAGGCAAAGAGAAAGAGGAATGTGGCTGGGAAGAGACTGGTCATCATACAGCACCTGGTTTATTAGGAAAGGAAAACTTGAGAGTCCCTGAAGTCTGAGGAGCCTTAGCAAGAGAAGCCCAACTGCCACTATTTTTGCCCTTAGCAGGAGGGAGAGATTGCTGTGATCAAAGGGTGGCTTACTGGGGTAGTTTCTCTGAAATTTAGGTACAGGAAAGACACACACATGTGCGAGTTCTTGTAAGGCCTTCCTCATATCCTGAAGGGACTTAAACCAGCAGCTGCTTCCCCAAACAAAAGTTTATTATCCAGAGGAGCATCCATCAACTTAGCCTTGATATAATCAGGTAAAAGTTGAAACCTAAGCCAATAATACCACCCCATCACTGAACCAAGAGCAGTAGCCCTAGAAGAGGCATTCACTGCATCATAACTACACTTGATAGAATGACGAACCACTTGAGAGGAGATAAGGAAAGAGCAGAAATTTTACCCTCCGAGTCTGGGGAAATCGGAAATAAGCTGACCAGCCTGAAAAAGGAGAGCCACCACATACCTAGACATATGGGCCTGATAATTAATAGCCCTAAAAGCTAGTGTAGCAGAAGTGTAAACTTTCTTACCTAGCCTTTCCATGGCTCTTCTGTCTTTGTCAGAAGGCAGTAACGTGGGTGAAGGAAGCAACTGACAGGGCTTGTCAGAGGGGAGTCAGCAACAATAATTTGTACAAAAATTTATAATCCTCAGGCACCCTATAAAACCTATCATTCTTCTTGGAAGCAGGGGGCAGAGACTCCAGGGCTTTAGAGGCATTGGAAAAAGCATACAAAGTAGTCAAAACAGAAGGAATAGCAGAAGGTTTCGGAGATTCCATCTGCAGCAACTTATAGTACACTTCTTATGGATTTCAGACACCTGAGCACAATCCCATTTAAAAATTTTAATCATCCTGGAGATTGTGTCCCAAAGGAAATTTATTCAAAGAGAGTATCAGGACTATTAGATTCCTCCTCCTTTGACACAGTCCAAAGGAGAAGGAATTTGGGAAGAGTAAGCAAGGGATTCTTCATCAAAATCAAGACTTCTCCTCAGAGGAATTCTGTTCCCTGGGCCTTTTAAGAGGAGTGGAGGACCAAGGTGCAGCTAGAACAGAAACCCCCTGAGGAGGTTTTAATGCCATCAAAGCATTAAACAAACACTGAATAAAGGCCTGCCATTCTCTCTGTGGATCCCTAGGAGCAGGAGAAACATGTTTAGCTTTTGTTTCTTCTTTAAAGTAACATCCACCCTATAAAACCTACAAGGCTCTGACCCAGGGTGACATTCAATAACAGTAGTAGGAACTTCTTCCCTAACTAAAATCTTCAGAACACCCCTAGACCTCCTGTAAATAATCAGCCATGATTCCCCCTGAATGTAAAGCCTCATCAGATGTGCCGCAAGCTGGATCCTCACCGGCCTCCAACCAGTCATGGCAGAGGAATCGGATAACAAAACAGGGCAAGCCTATGGGTTCTCACTGACCTCAGGAAAAACACCCAGTGGAGGCTGGACAGCAGAAGATTCCGGTCTTAGTTTTTTAATCTTCTTCCCTAATGGCTGATCCTCATGACGAGAAGTTCCATCGATTGTATCCTTAACAAGAAGCTTAAGGCACTGATTCTCAAGATACAAAGCAGGGGAAGAAAACCTACTACACAGGGTCTTTGGCATGAAAGCTTGACAGACAGAACAGGTTGTATGGTTGTGAGAAACTCCTAGACAAAATAAACACTTATCATGGCGGTCTTTATGGGGAATCTGTTTCTCACACTGGCATTTACCCTTCCTGGATGACACTAACCCCCAGAAGCAACAGAAAAGCTAAAAAAAATAAAACCCCAATGGGGTATTTATCTGCAATAGCTCAGTACCAGCAAACAAGACATAGGCGTTCAAACCGGCGTATGAAAGATACATTTGAACTGGCAGAAAAGAAGTACGCATTCAGACAAATGATCAAGAGATGCATTCAGATTAGCAGCAAAAAAATTCTGAGGATGGTACGTCTGGACATCACCTTTATGCCCTATGCTATGCAAGAAGCATACGTGTGATATTTGGCGTACCTTAAAGTAACATTAGGCTTTTGTATACTGGCAGGATGTCAGGCTGTCCAAGGCAGGGAAATCCCAAATATAAGGAATACTGCAACCAGTGAATGGAAGGACATCTAATGTTTTTGCATCTTTGGTCTCAAGTTTTCACTCTGTGTTCAACAGTTGCTTATGGGTCTCCACAGCTCTTTCAAGTGCATATGAAGGAGCATAATATTATAAAATGTTAACATATACAACACCTTTCTGTCTCCCAAACACAATTTCTCCCCTAACACACATCCCCTTTAGCATATTTTATTTCAGATAACCCAAACTGACTAAAAGTTTTCCTTTAATATTCATCATCTATTTCAAATGTGTGCTCCTATCAAGCCATGCTCACTTAAATTAAGATGAGCACCTACCAAAATGAGGAACATCTTCATAACAGAGGTTATATATAATCTGTAAGTGCACACAGATTTTCTGGACACTTCCAAGGATACAGCAAATCTACATCAGGAAAACATCTGTTTTCTTCACCTCTATCACATGGTCTTACTGTTAAATATTCAGCAATAACAGTAAGATCCTAGCCTTAATTCACAGAGTCAGGGGTTCAGTTTGGACCTTTTGTGATAGTTTTGTGACTGTGTGTGTGGAATTCTGCACAATCTCCCTTTGTCTGTGGGCTTGTTCCAGGTACCAGAGTTTACTTTCCTCTCCTACAAACATGCTGAATGGCTAGCAATACATTTTGTATTAACCCTTGCTCATTGACCAGGGTGCATTAAGAACACTTCACTTGCTTCACTGGCTTGTTCCAGGTACCCGAGTTTACTTTCCTCTCCTACAAACATGCTGAATGACTAGCAATACATTTTGTATTAACCCTTGCTCATTGACCAGGGTGCATTAAGAACACTTCACTTGCGTATTAATATGTTTAGATGGTTTCAGAATTAGTATAACTCGTGAAAAATTTATTTTTATACCAATGTTAACTACTTGCAAAAATTTTCATTCGAGAAATACCAGGATAAGATTGCTGTCACTATTTCAACACTGCTGCTCTTTCTGATGTAGGACAGGAAAGATGGCTCTGTCTCGATGTCTGAGGCTCTTTGTTTTTCACTGTTAAATTCATCCAGATTTTGCATCCAGGAATAAAAACTGAGTTTTTCTGTAACTGTCCATCCACTGAGAATGAGAATATTTTTATACATTTGTTTGGGTAAGTTCACTGGATACAAGGCCATTTTCAGGGGTGACCTGGGTGCACTGTCTGGTTAAGTGAATGTCTTAGATTGACACCACAGGTAAATGGATGTGGAAAGAATCAAACTATGCATAACCCCTGAATATACATGTATGTGTATATGAGCATGTATGCACTCCTTGCAACACCAACAACACTGCTCTTAAGATCCATTTGTTTGCAAGTGTTGTCCGTTAGGCCACAATTTCTTTCTCCAGGAGGGCCATACAAATTAATCCAAGAGTAAGTTTGTGGATACCCATCCAGCCATCTAAGTTATGTTTAAGGAAAATGGTCAGCCACACTGCTTAACATCTACATGTTTATTCCAAAGGTCTGAGAGTTCCTGACTTATAAATCTGTTTCTCCATGATGTTTCTTTTATCTACTGGTGAAGATTTAGATTGTTGGTTTTGGTACTGGTGGAGTCAGCAGACCTGCAGAGATATACATAGCCCAGGACAACTGGACCTCTAATGGCATGGTAAGTGACACAAAGTTTTCCCCCTCAAAACTGTTTAAGACACTGAATAAAGGGATACGGCTTCCAGGCTCTCTCAATAGCTCAAGGAAGTGAGGCCAGTGATTTGACTAGGAGCCTTGGATCTTTCTAATTGCTTGATATGTTAAGTGAAGGACATCCTAAAGATGAAGTTGTACTCGATAACTGGTCTCATCAATGCTAAGTATAAGGAGTGATTAATTCTTTAGACCTTAATGCTATTGATTTGGCAATTTGCTGTACTAAATAAAAGGATTTCCTGACAACCGTTATTGCATAATGGTCAAAAGAAAGGAAATTATCAACCTACATTCCTAAGTCTCTGCCTGCAACTTCATTTTGTGGTGGTGTGTTATCTATACATGATGATGAGGGGATGAAGTTGTGTGCCAAAAGTGACAATATTATATTTCTTTGTATTTAGTCGGAACCTATTTTGAATACACCAAAAATTATACTATTAAGAGTTTATTCCTGTTGGCGGGGGTCAAATGAATTAAGAACTCCCAGTTTGCAGTCATCTGCCAACTTTCTTAGCCAGAGATCTTGGCTTTCTGC